>NC_056744.1:551832870-551865370 GCF_019279795.1 Protopterus annectens
GGCTTTATTTAATCACTCGGGCTTCACCCTCATGATTAAACCATGCCACTCGTGGGTAAATCTTCAATATACCACACCATGTTGTCAGTTATTGCTTAAATCACAAGCATATAACAATAGTAACAGTAAATTCTTTAATTCATCATTAGTTCATGTATTCAAAAGTTGTTTTTTGAGTTTGAAAGCAGCCCATGCTATTTGCTGGGTTTGTTGTATGATAGAGTGTGCTGGTAATGTGCTGTTTCCATAGAAACAACCTGGCTGCACTTGGCATTTCTGATTAAAAATAATTTCCAAGTGTTGTATAACCAAAGAAAAAAGTTAGAAAAGGTAAAAGAATAGTTACAGGAAATTAAGTCTTTAGAAAATGATATTTTATTATCACAGTGGATTCTGTAGTAGGTGGTGTAAACTCATGCATTTTTACAAAGTTAAATATAAAATACTCATCTTAATGTAAAGGCCAGAAATATGACTGAGGGATGACATTTGCCAGCCGTAAAGTAGACAGCTGTAAGGATTGCACAGGTGGCTGGGTTGTCTTGATTTAGAAGGCAGCTCTCTCTGGGGGTGTGCTGAACATGAGACCAAGGCTTATTTTTGCTCTGAAGGATAATAGGCAATTACATTTGACCACATAGTGTTTATCCACAATATACCACAAAGAGGTGGATAAGTTAAACACTTAACTAGTAGCATATGACCAGCTCTCACTGAGAAATTCAATCTTGTTTTAGAACTGAATGAAACTGTCATATGCATCTGTGGGTGTTTACTGTTTAGTGTACCCTCCAAACAATAATTTGAAGGTTACAAGACTGACTCTGAGAGGAAAGCAAAGTATTCTAATGATTCACAGTTATTTTGCTAATTCTCCTTTTAGGATACTGGCCCTGTGATGAGGTGCAGCAGGTAACATATTTCACAAGAAGGGTTGAAGAGTATACTCTAGTGATGTTTAAAGGAGTTTTGTTTTCTGGACTTATTCATTGAGTAATGTTCTAAATGAGTACATTTCTCCACAATGGTGACTAGACTATCCCAATTAACTTTCTCTGTCATAAAAACATGAAAATATGGTTATATTTAGTAAGGAAATTAAAGCTTGTGTCATAATGAATTAGTTATTATGACAAACCATGTTCACATGCTCATTAATCAATTTATTCATTCTTTGATTTACAACTGAATCCATTTATGGTCTTGTAGTAGATGGGCCATGTTTCTCATTTACACATTGTGGGAGAATTCATTTATGACACTTCTTTTAAATATGGGATGACATTAGAGCCTCAAACAAAAGTCCATACTGACACAAGAGGCAAATGTGCAAATTTCAGACAGAGGATTCCCTAGCAAGGAGACAAGGTGTTAAGCACCAGTGCAGGCCATTACACCCCTGTGCCACTTACATCAAATAACCTTACAATTCATCCTAATAAAGCATGTACTGTGCAGCATGCATTGCAAACAGTGGCATCATGGAATATACCATACAATGAAAAGCATTACTCAGAATATAACTGTGTCATATCAAATTATCTACAGTCCTAATCTCCTGGAGTGCCAAATTCACCATTTATAAATAAAATAATTATTTCATTGTTAGGTATAGATCATCATCATGGTCACCCCTACATTATGAAAATTACCTTAATGCCATCAAGGAGTTAAATATCAAACCAAACTCCTTCTCACTAGTGAGCTTCAATTATCCAAACGTTAAATAGCAATTTACTCCAATAAAAATATATGTACTCAGCATTTCCTAGACTTTGTTAATATCAAGATATTGGAGCAAGTTATAAAACTACCCATTATGGGCACAAATATCCTTGGTCTCATCCTTATCACTCTAACCCCTGCTTGTACCCCATTACCCATCTTACATTGCTGGATAAATCTGAACACAGCACTTACATTCTTCTCTGTCAGACTTAAATTAAACCATTTTTTGAGACTTTCTCCAGGAAAAATATAATTTGATTTGTATAAGATGTATGCAATTTTTTCAGCAACCCACCACACAAATGTACCCACCAGATAGGGCTGCAACTTCATCATCATCAGCCTCCTTTTTCCCATTTTTCTACATGGGGTCAAGGTGTCGTGTTAACTGTCACCAACTCTCTCGATTCAGTGTCACACTTCTGCCTTCTTCAACACTCATGCCTGACTGTTGCAGATCTTCTTATAAATTAAACCATTTTTTGAGACTTTCTCCAGGAAAAATATAGTTTGATTTGTATAAGATGTATGCAAAATTTCCAGCAACCCACCACACAAATGTATCCACCTGATAGAGCTGCAACTTCATCATCATCAACCTCCTTTTTCCCATTTTTTCTACATGGGGTCAGGGTGTCGTGTTAACTGTCACCAACTCTCTCGATTCAGTGTCACACTTCTGCCTTCTTCAATGATCTGATTGTTGCAGATCTTTCAGACAATCCATCCACCTTTTTGTTGGAGGTCTTCACTTTCTCTTACCTTCTTCCTGTCTGTCCCAAATCTTCCTTACCAGCTTGTCTTCTGCTTTTCTGCACATGTGTCCAAACTACTCTAATCAGTTATCTTTGATCTTTTCTGTAATTGGAGCTATTTTGGCTTCTGCTCTTGCATCTTCATTTATTCATCTGTCCCACAGTGTGTACCCTACCACCCTTTTCAGGGTCTTAATTTCCATCACCTCTAGCTTCTTCATCTGTTCTGCCTTTACTGCCTAGGTTTTTGTTCCATACAGTAGTATTGGTTGCACCACTGTCTTGTACACCTTATTTTTCAGCTTCTTTGTCATTCTTCTTTCATAGACTACACCTGGCACTCTATACCAGTTGGCTGCAGCGCCACTGATTCTAATGTTCCCCTCTTCATTCAGACTTCCCTTTTCAATCACCCTTCCTAGATACTTTAAGCTGATTACCTGTTCCACTATCTTCCCTTCTATCTCTATTCTCAGCTTTTTCTGATTTCCCCAGTTTGCTGTCATTATCACTGTCTTGTGTGTGCTTAGTTTCATCCCATGTGCCTTCAGTTTTGCATTCCATTGTCCTATCCTTTGATGAGGTTCTAGCTCAGAGTCTGCCTGTAATGCCACATCATCTGCATACAGCAACTTTGTTGATCTGTCCCCTTCGACCTGTTTGCTAATGTAGTCCAACAGCAGTATGAACAGCAGTGGGCTCAGAGCTGAACCCTGGTGTACACCCACTCCCATTGGAAACTCCTATGTGAGACTGAACACTGTTCATCGTTGAGTCATTGCATCCTTGTACATAGCCTGCACTAATTCTACCAATGTTTCTGGGACTTTAAATCTCCACAGTACTGCTCAGATCAGCTTTCTTGGGACCTTGTCATATGCTTTCTCCAAGTCTAGGAATGTCCATTTGGACTCTCTTTCATCTCTAGCTTCTTCTCAAGTATCTGTCTCACTGCAAGAATTGGGTCAGTTGTGCTATATCCTGATCTGAATCCAAACTGCTCATCTACCATCTTACATTCTACTACTCTGCATATCCATTTATCAGTCACCCTCTCCATAGGTTCATAGGTTCATAGGTAGGTACTAGGTTATCTGCCTGAAGGCATTTATAAGCCTAGCCAGAATGTGTTAGCTTTCACCATCCCCTTAGATTAGTTCCCTGTGCCTCTGTCCAGCAGAGCCACTGAAGTAATCCCCAGGGTAAACTTTCTGTTTCCCATCCACTCGTCAAGGTTTCTCTTGAAGAGTGTTAGCGAAGAGATCTGCCTAATGTAGATTGGAATCTTTTTCCAAAGCATGGGAAGTCTCTGGGACAGGAATCTATCCCTTCAGCACATCCTATTTATTGTTGTGGTGAGGTTTAGATCCCTAGAGCGTGTGACTTGATGGGATAAGGTTTTCTTTAGGTGGAGCATGTCCATTAATTCTGGGTTGGACATGGCCTTGTATGTCAGGCAGAGATCACCTCTGAATAGGCGGTATGCGACAGCTGGAGTTTCTTCAGTCGATCTGTAAAGGGCATCGGTTTGAGGCCAGTGATCCTCTTGGTAAGGTACTTCTATGGTCTTTCCAGCTGTTGCAGGTATCTTGTAAGGGACATCCCAAATGGGGCATTGTACTCTATGATGGGTCTGATGAGTGATGAGTAGAAGGGCACAATTACCTCTTTTGATCTGGATGCAAACCCTTTTGTGATTTAGGTGGGCCACATAGAAGGATTTTCTAACCACTTTGGCAATGTGATTATCAAAGGAGAGATTACTATCTAGAACTTTCATGCAATGTGATAAGAGTTTGATACCTCTGTACTGCTCACAGTTGTGGATGTCCCCTTTGTTTTTATACACTGTCATGAGTATGCATATTCTCCAGTCATCTGGGATATGCCTTTCTCTCCACACTGTTAATATTATCCTCAGTAGCCATTTCTCCCCTATCTCATCCAGCATCTTTGTCATATTTGTTGTGACCTCAACTTAGCCTGCTGCTTTCTCTAATTTCATTTTCCTTAGTGCTGTTCTTACTTCTTCTAAGGTGGGGTCCTCTTCTTCTCTCATCATAGGCTGTTTCTGGGGCAGTACAGCTTTTGTGGAGTTTTCTTCATTCAGAAGCCGCTGGAAATGCTCCTTCCATCTACCTTTGATGTCCTGTGGAATGGTGAGCAGGTTGTTGCTGGCATCCCTTATGAAGGGTGTCTGACTATCTTCTTTAGCTTTCTGTCCTTGCCTTATAACCTGATATAGTTTCTTTGTGCCACTTACTGAGTCACTTTCCAGAAGGTAGTAGAGTGCCTCTGATGCCCTATTCTTTGCTATTGCATCTTCTTTCTTATCTTATTTGTTAGCTAACCAGTAGTCCTTCCAAGCCTGGTCAGTCTTTTCTGTCTCACACTTTTTCCTGCACTGCTTCTTTCTTTTGATGACTTCCTGGGCTTCTGTATTCCCCCACCAGCTTTCCTTATGTATTTTATTTCCATAACTGGTTTGGCCACATATCTTTACTGTAGTCCTAACACATGATGTTTTTAGGTGCTGCCATTCTTGTTCAGCTCCACATATTTCCTCCTCTTCTTGGGGTGCTAGAGCCCTGAGTAATTCCTTGAACTGTTGTACTTTCTCTCCATTCAACTTTCAGGTCTTCAGCCTAGTCTCTGTTGACCATAGACACTTCTCTGACCACTGCTTGCAGCTGATTGTGGCAACTAGTGATGTTTGCTGTGGGCTGACTGTTTTACTGTGGGTGACTTTGCAATCATGGATTCTACCCCAGTGCCTTTTCCTAACTAAGAGGAGGTCTACCTGAGTTGCATGTTGGCTACTCTTGTATGTGATATTGTGACTGTCTCTCTTCCTGAACCATTTGTTGGCTACTATCAAGCCATTTGCCAGACAGAAGATTAGAATGGGTTCTCCTTTATTCCTGTTGCCTCACCCATGTGGACCCAGGCAGTCCTCATATCCTGTTCTGCCTGTCCCGATATATGCACTCAAGCCACCCATTATCAACAACAATTCATGTTGTCCTGCTTTATCTAGTAGGTCCTGCATCTGCTGTCTGAATGCACTCTTTTCCTCACTCTCACAACCCTGCTGTGAGACATAGTCTGAGATTATGAATACTGCCCTATCATTACACTGGAGTCTAATTACTATGAGTTGGTCACTAATTCAGATGATATCCCTGTGATGCCTGTCCATTGGCCCATCAATCAAGGAGCCTCAATCCTCATCACTAAAACCAGTGAGGGGCGTCTCATATAGGAGGAAAGGATAACAAATACACACAGTAAAGTGCAATTTCTCTTAAGAGCACACAGAGATCACAGTCAGTCCAGGGCTGGTCACTCCCTTGCTCTCCAGGTTCCCAATAAGACTCCCCACTGGCACAGATATAGGGTCCAGATCTCAGCCAGCTGGGCAATCTAAAACCTCCAGCACCCTCTCTGTCCAACCAGTGCTTCATGTCCCTGCCCAAGTAGCTGACACACACAAACTTTGTGATAAGAGTTTATACAACCACACAGACACTCCTGGGGAAGACTTGCACAGGTTCTCCAGCTGTGCCCCTTTTACTCAGGCTATACGGTAGAAATCACTGCCACCACCCAGCTAATATTTATCAGCTACTAAAAGGCCCTTATGAAAGGGTGTCCAATTATTACTGTGTAATATTATTATCCAATTGGTAAGTGTGACTGAACAGCAAGACTTATTTAGAGTGACTTGGACAGCAATCACTATAAATATGCAATGTACTCTAGAGCTTAAATTATCTCCACACAAAACAGCCACAGTTGAAAGGTTTTAATATATTTAATAATAAATAATAAAAACACAAGACAATACTTCTTACTACACCGTGCTAGTCAAGAGTTCAGAGATCACAGAGAAATACTTAAAATAATTCAGTAGTACAGTTCTGACATCACAGAAAAACACTTAGTCTAAACTTTCTAGTTTATAGCTATTTCTAAGAGAAAACCCTCTTCTAAGATAACTTATATATAGAGCAAGACAGTGTTGAGTTGGATGATCAAGACAAAAATGCTTAATAATCTCTGATTCTCTCTGTTTTTAAAATCACATTCCTGGTTCCTATTACATCATTCTTCACACTTCCCTGGGTTCCCAGGCTAACAGAAACTTAATTTACATTCTTAACATCTCCATGTGTTATCTTGCAGCTGGTCAGGAAACAGAGCAATAAAAATACATTTGAATGCTTAAATCTAGCAATTTAACTCTTGGTTAAAACAATAGAAAGAATGTCTTCATCTAGACAGGCCAGAGCCGACATTAGATCAAAGGGTCACAGCATGTTTTACGTGGTCAGCAGAGAGCACTGTTTTTACAAATTTATTTATTTATTTATTTATTTTGCAGTTGCACATCTAACAGCAGTTTTTTTTCCATTTAAGACAACAAGCCCGTGGTTCACATTAATATTTACAGATGACAGAATTATCTCCAAAATTCTATCTGGCTAGGCTGGCAGCCTTCACATTTCTCCCCCCCCCCCTGGAGAAATCAAGCTAGTTTTTCAAGTGACCCTTGAGAAATGCTGCTTGAGAGAGTTAGGTCTATCTGAGTATACCTTACCCCGCTCCCTGTCTTGAGAGCCCATCTGCATTGACATTGCTAATCCCACTGCGGTGCTGCACTGACATATATGCTTGCAAGCCTAGGCTCCATCTTAGCAACTTGTCATTTTGCTGGCTGGCTCTGTTTAACCATGTTAAGGGGTTGTAATCTGTCATAACGGTGAATTTCCTTCCATGCAGATAAGGCTGGAGTTTCTGCAGTGCCCACACTATGGCTAGACATTCCTTTTCTACAGCTGCATAGCATTCCTCGCTGAGTTGGAGCCTATGATTGAGATAAACCACTGGGTGCTCTTCTCCCTCTGAAGAAATCTGGCAAAGTACAGCCCCTACCACATGGTTCGAAGCATCCACCTGCACATCAAATTATTTGCTGTAATCTGGATTGGCTAACACAGGGTGTTCTCCCAAAGCTTCTTTAAGCTTCTGGAATGCCTGCTCACATGCTGGGGTCCACACTACCTTATATAGCCTGTTCTTCCTTGTCAGGTCTGTGAGGGGAGCAGCTATGGTACTATAACTGGGGACAATTTTTCTGTAATACCCTGCTGTCCCTAAAAATGCCCTCACCTGCTTTTTAGTAACAGGTGCAGGCCATGCCTGAATGGCTTGCAATTTGGCAGGTTCCGGCCTTATCTTACCACTCCCCACTCTATGTCCTAGGTAGGAGACCTCAGCCATACCCACCCGGAATTTACTCGGCTTAATGGTCAACCCTGCTCTCTGTAGTCTGCCCAGCACCTCCCTGATATGTTGAAGGTGCTCTGGTCAGGAATGGCTGTAGATGGCAATATTATCTAGGTAAGCAAGGGGAAACCCTCCTGCTCCTACTAGGATATGATCTGCCAACCTCTGGAAAGTTGCTGGGGCATTCTCCATCCCAAAGGGCATCTTGGTGAACTCATACAAGCTAAAATCCATCACAAAGGCTGACTTCTCTCTAGCACTAGGAGTCAAGGGCACCTGCCAGTAACCCTTGGTAAGATCAATGGTTGTAAGATACTTAGCCCCACCCAGCTGATCTAGGGTCTCATCTGTCCTAGGCATGGGGAAAGCATCTGACTCTGTGTGACTATTTAATTTCCTGTAGTCCAGACAGAACCTGGTGCTGCCATCCTTCTTCGGCACCAGCACCACTGGGGAGGCCTAGGGATTGTTGGACTCTTGAATCATCCCTAGTTCCAACATCTCTTGTACCTCCTCTCTCAGAGTCTGTTTGACCCTCTTAGGCGCTTTATAAGGGGCCTTCCTAATAGGCCTTTGTGGTCCTGTATCCACCTTGTGCTGCCCCAGGTGGGTGCACCCCGGTTTCCCAATGAACATGTCCTCAAATTCCTGCAACACTGCTCGGATTTCTCAAGCCTGGGTTGGAGATAGCTGCTGTGACATTGCTACCCCTTACACTGAGGTTTCAGCCCGAGTCTCACTGAGGAGATCAGTCCCCAGATCTCCCACAGACTCCTCCTGCAATTCACTGTAAATGCTCAGCACAAGGGCCTCCCTACCATGGTAAGGTTTCATCATGTTAACATGGTACAATTTGTGCTACTGCCTTCTGCCTAGGAGTTCCACCATGTAGTTAACATCGCTTACCTTTCTTACCACCTTGTAGGGTCCCTCTTAAGCTGCTTGTTGTGTCTGACAGGAATGAAAACCATTGCCTGCTGCCCCACAGCATACTCTCTAGCTCGGGCATTCCTGTCATACCACACCTTTATCTGTTTTTGGGCTTCTGCCATGTTCTCCTGGGCCAAGCCCATGAGTTCCCTGAGCCTTGTCCTGAGGTTTAGGATGTATGCCACAACAGACTCCTTGTGAGACTTGCACTCACCTTCCTACTCATCTCACATTACATCTTGATGTCCCCTCACCCTATGCCCATACAGCAACTCAAAGGGTGAAAAACCTGTGTATTCCTGGGAAAACTCTCTGTAAGCATACAACATATGGGGCAAATATTTGTCCCATTCCCTCTTAAACTGATCTGCAAATGCCCGCAGCATGGATTTAACTGTAGAGTTTAACCTCTCAACAAGACCACTAGTCTGGGAATGGTAGGGGGTGGTCTTCATGTGCTTCACCCCACAGGACTTCCACAGACAAGCCAGCAAGTCTGACATGAAATTGGCACCTCTGTCAGTCAGTATTTCTTTTGGGAAACCTACCCTGCTAAAAATCTCCAACAAAGCATTTGCCACCTTCTCTGCCTCAATGGAGGACAAAGCCACCACCTCAGGGTATTGTGTAGCATAATATACTACACCTAGCATACACTTTTTCCCTGTGGAACTTGGGGTACTCAGAGGATCCACAATATCCATAGCTACCCTCTGAAATGGCTCCTCAATCACAGGCAAAGGCATCAAAGGAGCTCTCACCTTGTCTCCTGCCTTGCGTACCTTTTGGCACTGCTCACAGGTCCTGCAGTACCCTGTTACATCTCTGGAAATTCCAGGCCAATAGTAGTTCTGCATAATATGCCTCTTTGTACATGTTATGCCCATATGACCTGCAAAGGGAATATCATGGGTTATGGCTAGAAGCGCCAGATGGTAGGCTCTAGGCACTCCAAACTGCTGTACTCTCTCACCTTCTAGCCCTTCCTCAGGGGTCCACTCTCTGTATAGTAACCCTTTGTCCCAGTATACAGATTCCCCCTTTCCTTGAGAATCAGGTGCCTCCCTAGCTACTGGCCTGAGGCCTTGCAATGTAGGGTTTGAGAGCTGAGCCTGTCTCAACTCTCTCCTTGTATCCCCTTCCAGCTCCCCTTCCACAGGAAGTCTGGCATCCTCTGACAGTGGTGCCTCACTGTCAGCCTGGGTACTACTACTCACCTCTACCTTTGCAGTCACTCTGTCCAAGGGACCATCAGTACCCACAAGCATCTGTGGCTCACCTTCAGTCTCACTGCTACAGCGTAGCTCCTTCCCTGAAGTAACCACCTCACCAGTCCTGGCTACAAGTATGCAGTCTGTCTGAGTCTCCCCAGACTACCAGACAAACATGCTTGTCTCCTTGCCTGACTTCATGTAACTGCATCAGCACATGGTACTGCCTCATCCAAATCCTTCCCTATCAGGATATCTGCAAGATGGTAGTTCAGTACCCCTGTTGTCTCAAGACACTTACTATTGGCATTTTGTCTTTTCCACTTACTGGCTCTCTCACCTGTTGTTCCTCACCTTGCCTCTGTGGACACCTGTATGCCAAATGTTCCCACTGGTTGCATTCAAAACATTTAACCCTAGCTCCTGGATGTGTACCTGGACTAGTGGCTTCCTTGCTATTGGCAGAGTCGGTGGGGGCAGTCTGTGCTGCCCATCATGGGTTCCTTTAGACCCATGAGCAGTACTGGGGTTCCCCTTTCTGTGCAGGGCTGCTCTGCTTCTAGGTATAGGTCTCCCTTCTTTCCCAACTCATCTGAAGTAACACATTGTCTATCAGTTAACCAGATCCTCATGTCCTCAGGCAAAGTGATAAGGGCTTGTTCCCTCACCAAAAGGTCTGGCAGCCCTTCAAAAGTGGTGACCTGACATCCAATCACCCACCTATGGAAATAAGTGCTCAGTTCAGCAACATATTCACACACACTTTCATCTGCCTTGTGACTATGTTCACGAAACTTTTTCCTATACGTTTCAGGTGTTAGCTTAAACAATTTTAACAAATGCTTTTTAACAGCAGTATAATCAAAACATGCAATGTCATTCATTTTTGACAAAACAGTTACAGCTTTACCATTGAGTAAGGGGGTCAGGAGCCATACCCAGAGCCTTTGGTCAACCCCATACTGTTTGCATACCCTCTCAAACATATGAATGAAGCTATCAAAATGATCCCCCTCTTTAAACTGTGTTAGAAATTTACTGATCTTTTGTGCTTCTGGGGTCCATTTACTCCCTTCCCCATTACCTCCATGACTCTGGCGATGAGTCAGCATCTGCTTCTCATGCTGCCTCTGCCTCTCCTTTTTCCTCAGCTTCCAGACGTAGCAGTCTCTCATTGTCCTCACTCTCTAGACACCTCAGTCTCTCAGTTGCATCTATTTCCACATGCCTGGCCTCCAACTCAAGTTTCTTTAGCTCCAGATGGATTTTTAAGTCCTCTGCAGAAAGGCTGAGTGGTCCATTCTCTGAGGGTATTATATCTCCACTGCCAGTATTATTTTCCTCCTGGTTGCTGTTTTCTGATGCAGCTGATGCAAGGCTGCAATCTGGTCTGCCTTAGTCAGGTTTCCATGCACCAGTCCCCTAGCCTAGCACATCACCAGCTGTCTCCTTGTCAGATTCCTATACTCCTCTGCTGACATGCTGCCTGTTCAGCCTGACTAACTAAGCTAACAAAAGAAATAAAACAATTGTGATCTGAACTATGAGTATTCATTGCATGGCTGTTTTAAAGTACAAAACACCTTCAAAGCTCACTGTACACAAGCTACAGGAATTCACTCTACCCACACCACTACAAGCCAATTAGTATTTGCCACCAATTTATATGTGATGTGGAATCCCACCACTGACAAACAATTAATATGTGATGTGGATATCCCACCACTGCCAAACAATTAATATGTGATGCCCATGCCCTGGCCCAGCAATCAAGGAGCCTCAATCATCACCACTAACACCAGTGAGGGGCATCATATAGGAGGAATGGATAACAGATACACAAAGTAAAGAGCAATTTCCTTTAAGAGCACACAGAGATCACAGTCAGTCCAGGGCTGGTCGCACCCTTGATCTCCAGGTCCCCAATAAGACTCCCCACTGGCACAGCTATAGGGTGCAGATCTCAGCCAGCTGGGCAAGCTAAAACCTCCAGCACCCTCTCTGTCCAACCAGTGCTTTGTGTCCCTGCCCAAGTAGCTGACACACACACACTTTGAGATAAGAGTTTATACAACCACACATACACTCCTAGGGAAGGCTGGCACAGGTTATCCAGCTGTGCCCCTTTTACCCAGACTATACAGCAGAAATCACTGCCACCACCCAGCTAATATTTATCAGCTACTAAAAGGCCCTTATGAAAGGGTGTCCAGTTATTACTGTGCAATATTATTATCCAATTGGTAAGTGTAACTGAACAGCATGGCTTATTTGGAGTAACTTGGAAAGCAATCACTATAAATATGCAATGTACTCTAGAGCTTAAATTATCTCTACACAAAACAGCCACAGTTGAAAGGTTTTAACATATTTAATAATAAATAATAAAAACACAAGACAATTCTTCTTACTACACCGTGCTAGTCAAGAGTTCAGAGATCACAGAGAAATACTTAAAATAATTCAGTAGTACAGTTCTGACATCACAGAAAAACACTTAGTATAATCTTTCTAGTTTATAGCTATTTCTAAGAGAAAATCCACTACTAAGATAACTTACATATAGAGCAAGACAGTGCTGAGTTGGATGATCAAGACAAAAATGCTTAATAATCTCTGATTCCCTCTCTTTTTAAAATCAAATTCCTGGTTCCCATCACATCATTCTTCACACTTCCCTGAGTTCCCAGGCTAACAGAAACTGTATTTACGGGTCTATATTATATTCTTGAAAGCCGACAATGTTGAATCTGACATTGTCGGCACGAAAATATCAAACACTCAGAATCTCGAGCGTGTAAATGGAGATTTCTGTTTGCTGCAATGTAGTGCAGTCTTGAAGTTGGTATATTTAAGTAGCAGGGGGTGTGGGGGGTGCAGGGTGGCTTGCCCCCCTACTTAAACCTGTTAGGGTATTTTTTTCTTTTTTGTCTTTTTATAAGGTCGACGTTTGAAGACATTGACCATATGGTGTCGACTATATCTTGTTAAATGTTTTCAACCATTGATCTTAAAATATAGACCCACATTTTCTGTCTTAACATCTCCTTGTGTTATATTGCAGCTGGTCAAGAGCAGAGCAATAAAAATGCATTTACTTGTTTAAATCTAACAATTTAACTCTTGGTTAAAACAATAGAAAGAATATCTTCATCTAGACAGGAGCCGACTTTAGATCAAAGGGTCACAAAGTGTTTTACGTGGCCAGCATAGAGCACTGTTGTTACATTTTTTTTTCAGTTCCACATCTAGCAGCAGTTTTTTCCTTTTAAGACAACATGCCTGTGGTTCACATTAGTACTTACAGATGACAGAATTATCTCCTAAATTCTATATGGCTAGGCTGGCAGCCTTACAATCCCTTACTGCCTTCTGAATCCTATATCTCATGACAATTCCTACACCATTTCAAGCCTGTTCCCCTCCTGAGTAGCAGAGTCTGTATCCCAAGCCAAGTGCCTTTGCTGCACTGCCCTTCCATCTCATCTCTTGGATACACAGGATGTCCAGCCTCCTCCATATCATTTTATCCACTTCCAAGCTGCATCCTGTAAGTGATCCTACATTAAGAGCAGCAATTTTCAATTCATGTCTGGCAGGTTCATTGGTTTTACATCCAGCTTTTGCTCAACAGAGCTATCCCAGGCTGGGCGACTAGACACCAGTCGGCCAGTAGCTTATTGGCACAGGACTGCTGGGCTTCATGGTGGGCATGCACTGGCTGTTAGGGGCACATATACCTCTCACCAAGTTAGAAAAGGTCACTGGTGTAAGTCAGAGTAAGCTGGGTCCTTAATCCAGTTATCAATGGTAACTACCCATGTCCATTTTGGCAACATTAGCCAACATGACCAAATCACCTAGAGCCATACATTTACACCATTGAATGGCTAGCCCTGCCATGGTGCACAGTCTGTAATCCATGTTCTCCTATCTTGAGGATACTGATAGGGCTGCAACATTCACCTCTAATTTTTACCAGCATGAAAACCACTGCATAGACAATCCTGTATGTTCCTGCCCTAAATATAATTGTAAATTCAGTAATAAACCTTTCTGATGGAACTCCTGTATTAGTAAACTTTTAACAAAAGAGGGAAATGATGAATAAATATGAGAAATCCCCATCTTCCTAACCTCAAGAACTCAATGAAACATGCCAGCAAGGAAATTAAGATCACTTTTAGGAAACGTAAAGCAAAATATAAATTTATGGTCTCTACAGATACCAAAGGAAACTACAAAACATTTTTCAGATATGTCAGGAAAAAAAAGAAATAATGCTCAAAAATGCACTGAGGTTAATAATAATAATAATAATAATAATAATAATAATAATAATAATAATAATAATAATAATGCACTTTCCAGTTCAAAAGGATATAGCAAATATATTAACAGTCAAGTTTAGTGCTAACCTTACCCACCCCACCCACATTGTTGCATTATCTATCCCTAAACATTCAGTTTTCCCTGTAATCCCCTAGGAACAAGTCTTAGAATCCAGGTCAAAGGCTAAAAATAATGTTTCTATGGGACTGGATAACATACTTGGGTGCATTTTTACAGGTACCAAGTATGCCCTATCTAAGCCTCTACTTAAATAATTCACCTTCAGCTGATCCACATGGTCTGTCCCTGATGCCTGAAGAACAGCTTCTGTGACTCATCTACACAAGGGTATGTATCATAGCAGAATTCATTTATACAGACGTAGGCAATTTAACTCATCTAAGGCCCACTCAATCTGATCTTGTGAAGGGCAGGTCCCAGCTTGTGAACCAAATAAACTTATTTAAAAATGCTGGAGAGGTTGTGAACACTGGTTATTATATGCATGCAGCTTACTTTGACCAAGATATAATTTTTTTATACTAGCCCCAATGATGAAATTATTTAAAAGTTACATTTTCCACTGGATTGCAAACTGCCTTTCAAACAGATCCCATGTAGTGAAATTTGATATCTCTTAATGTGAACATAAAATTTTGGCTAGTGAGGGGACAGGGATCAATGCTGGGCCTTCTCCTGTTTAGCATTTATTTTGCAGACATCCAAACCAATAATCCTGAAGCGTGGTTGACTAGGTTTGCTGATGACTGCAAGCTGGGAACTGTTAGCATTTCATCTGATGATACTAAAGGGGACAGAAAAACATTATTCAGTTATGTCAGCAAATTAAGGACTGTATGCACGTCTGGTGTACTGAGAAACATTTCATGTTAAATATAAAAACTGCAGCTTAGCAGCATTTACAAAAAATCTATTCCCACTGCATATGCTATAATAACTGGGATATCTTTAAACAGATACAATCATAAGAGACCTCTGCTGTTATATGGGCAAGTCTTTCTCACTAGGTCATCATCTTTTCAGATTAATCTGAAATTCCTTCAATCTGGCACACAATTTCCAAGAGAATAACTTCAAGATTCAAATAAGTCATTTTACCACTGTATTCTTCAGTTATGAGACTCATCATTGAGTAGAATGCTCCATTTGGTATGTACAAATCCAATTATATCACTCAGTTGGAAAGGCTCCAATAAGTTTTAACCCAAAAATTAAAGGCCTTAAATCTCTTTAACTATCTCAGCAGTGAATTGGATACTCAGTAACCTACTGTCTGCATTGAGTTGTCATGCAACTAACTTTTCAAGGTATGAAAGAGCTAATTTAACCTCCTATTTCTTCACAAAAACATTGGCTCTACAAACATTAGCACTATGACCCTAAATTTACATCAACAAGTAAACAAGGCTCACCAAAGTGATAGGTTCTGAACTCAACATATTACCACTAAAATGAATACTTTACCACAACATGTCATGCAAAGCATTGTTTTGCAAACCTTTGAGGATAACTTTGAAGACTGATAGGTAGGCATAAATTTACACTAGGGTATCATGTATGGTCCTATGCAATTTGGGAGGTGGGCACTATTAAGCACTCATAATGCATGGTTTATATGGCTAGACTTCTTATTGTCCATCTGATTGTTTGCTTAGCATTATTACTCTGATCCTAAATATTTAAACCACTTCACTGAAATCACACTGCAAAAAATAGGATGATCAATGATGCACAATAGTACCTACTGGGGATTCAATGTGAACAAGCATCAACTTAGTGTGCACCTGCCAGGGCTAGTACTGCAAAAGTAACAACTTAGTGTGCACCTGCCAGGGCTAGAGCTGAAAAAGTGGCAACTTAGTTTGCACCTGCCAGGGCTAGTGCTGCATATGTAACAACTTAGTGTGCACCTGCCAGAGCTAGTGCTGCATAAGTACCAACTTAGTGTGCACCTGCCAGGGCTAGTGCTGCAAAAGTAGCAACTTAGTGTGCATCTGCCAGGGCTAGTGCTGCAAAAGTAGCAACTTGCTGTGCACCTGCCAGTGCTAGTGTTGCATAATTAGCAACTTAGTGTGCTCCTGTCAGGGCTAGTGCTGCATAAGTAAGAACTTGGTATGTACCTGCCAGGGCTAGTGCTGCATAATTAGCAACTTAGTGTGCACCTGCCAGAACTAGTGCTGCATAAGTAGCAACTTAGTGTGCACCTGCCAGAGCTAGTGCTGCATAAGTAACAACTTGGTGTGCACCTGCCAGGTCTAGTGCTGAAAAGTAGCAACTTAGTGTGCACTTGTCAGGGCTGCATAACTAGCAACTTAGTGTGGACCTGCCAGTGCTAGTGCTGCATAATTAGCAACTTAATCTGCACCTGCCAGGGCTAGTGCTGCATAAGTAACCACTTGGTATGTATCTGCCAGGGCTAGTGGTGCAAAGGTAAGCAATTTACTTACAATCCTGAGTGACATCATACAGAGATATTTAAACTGCTAATCTTCATATTTGTAAATAGTTATGGCTGTATTATTTTCTATAAACATTAATATCTCCTGAAGTTAATGCAGTTTTTTTAAACAAAAATACTTGAGAAAATTTTGATATATTGCTTAAAGAGACAAGAGACATAAATTAGTAGAAATTTACTAGAAAAAAGTGGAACAGTTAAGACAGGTGGAGAGAAACTTGCATCTCTGAGTGGTAGGACTGAGATAAATAAAATTATCATTATCCCCTTGTGTTATACTTGACAAAGACTGTGAGGATAGTGTTGTAAAGGTATTAGGGATATACGAATGACTTGTGATATATTTGCTTTAATATTGGGGAGCTCGATTCAGTTTAGACAGTCTAAGGGAAGGATGGATCATGGCAGATTTGAGCTTGCGTGTTACTACATTGAATACAACAACTGTGAGGCTGAGAGAATAAAAACATAGGAAATATGGATGGGAAAAAGGCAAATGAGTAGGTAGAACATGGTTTGTTTATAATGGGGAGGGATACGCAGAAGAAAATATGCAGACATCTGCATGCAGACTGCATATTAAGGAATTTGAATGGCTGGAACTGGAAGAAGATGGATTAGATTATGATGTCTAAGCAGAAGCCATACTCAAGTAGTGAAAAATGCAGTGAAACAGCACAGAATGTGCTTTACTTAGAAAATAAGGATGCAATCAAAGAGTTTGAGAAAATATGATAAACAGGACAGAACTGACTTTGTGATGGTTTGCTACCAAAATGTGGAAAATCAAAATAATTTTCCACCTTTTGATCAAACCAGTTTGCTGAAATTGGTAATAATGAATTACCAAAATTGTGGAAATGGTAACACAGAATTGACATTTGAACACTGGAAGTTTCAATGTCGAATCCCTGTGTTACCGGTAAGGTTTTTCTTCAGGGGAGCAAACCCCCCTGCACCCCCACACCCCCTGCATATTATATATTCCAACTCCGAGATTGCACTACAGTGAGAAAAGGGTACATTTCCTGATCCCTGCTGTAGTGCGATCTGTTATCAGAACATCGATTGCACATTAGCAAATGCACACTACCATTTGTTAAAGTGGATTCAAACATTTTCTAGATCGGCATTATGAAAATTTGAAAGCAGCCTTTTGACCTTTCCAGCTTCACATAAGTGCCGATCTTAAATTTTGATAGTAAACCCTGTATGTAGTATTTTGAGGAATAAAGGGCTGATTGTGGGATAAAAAAGGTGCGGGTGGAAAGGCAGATAAGTATGATAAGATAAGCTAAGGAGGATTATGAGGGAAACATAACAAAGAGTAGATAAAGGGTAATAAGAAGGATTTAAAGAGGTTTTGGGAAGAGAAGTATAGGAAAGGTATATGCAGGCTAAGGAAGGGATATGAGGCAAAAAATGTGGTAAAAAATGAGGACACTATATTTGGAGGGTTGTTTCTTCACGTGAAATGAGCTTTCAGTCAAACATGAGAACAAAGACTTTAAACATTCAGATTAGTGCTGCCAGTGTACATCATAATGGACAGATAACCTGAACATGTTACAGTATTGCAAGAGATATAAAATGAGTCTTGACAGAAGCCAAACAGGTATAGAAGTTGAATAGGGGCCAAACAGCTGACAAAAGCCGATTATGTCTGTTTGGTGTGGGTATGTGGGATCAGAGACTGGGATAAAAGATTGAGTGGAACTGGCAACAAAGTCTGTGTTGGTAAAATGCGACGTGCAAAATGCGAACAGCAATTGTGGCCAGGGATTCAAGTTATAAAAGGCCATGGAGTGCAGAAGAGGAAACGCACATTTATTGGATAAATAAGCAAATTAGAAGGAAATGGAGTATATAGTGAGGGTTCTTATGAGGGCTAGAGCAAGTGAGTATGACTATACAACAGGCCACAGAAAGGTACTCATTAACAGCTTGTAATTTTAATCAGCATTGCTAATTAGCCGATTGACACCAATGTTGTTCTTTCATCAATACACTCAGAATAGCCATGTTTTCCATGGATCCCCATACTGTTCAATTCACGCACACTCAGAATAACTGTGCTATACCACCATCTGCCATGCTGCTTAGTTGCCAGCAGAGTAAGAATAATTTTGTTCACCACTCAGGCCCCTCCTTTGTTAAATTTTCAGCAAACAGACATGCTTGTATTATGCCTTCAGCTGCCATATTGTTCACACTCCAGCAAAGAAATACAAATGTGTTATCCCACCCAGCCTCCTGGTCTTCAATCCCTGTCTCCCAGATAAAACCCAATTATCCCCATCACTCACACTGTGATGTCAAGTATGTTTATTGACTCCTCACTTCTCTCACTGTCAAGTTACCATTATAGCAACTAATTTGTAGCGACCGTCTCCCACTCATACTCAGAACTGTGCGTCATAAAAGCACCCACTCCCAATGTTCTGCCATAGTCCTGCCTCACAGTATTATAACACATGCCATTCCCACTTTGAATTCTTCTCGCTTGCTCATAGCACTTTACTGTTGTCTCCTATCCTCTCATCTAATACATGGATCCAACTCAGGAGAATACACAAATGACTGATTTGTCTCATTGAAACTCTTACATCTTGTTGTATTACTGAGCTTGCCTGCAGTATGCAGGAGAATTCTCACTGTGTGTGTAGGAAACAGTAAAGGGACAGATATAAATTTCTTAGGTATAAAAAAACTGACATGACACTAGCTTCAGAGATGATGATTTTTTTTCATTGCACTCAGACGTGTCCATGTTATTTTATCCTTTATGTTTTTGGCAAACTCAGAAACACCTAGCAGGCAGGTGTGCTTCTTTAAGAGAAAACCTGAGAACACTATTCTGTCAAGTGGCTTTCTTGGACTCACATGCTAGGCAAATGGGGACCAAGGAAAATCAAACTCAGGACTGCAGGGTTAAGTTATGGAATATGCCTTGTAAAAGATGCTCATGAATCCTAGCAATGATCATCATTTCCAACAGTTTACTGATTAATTAACTTTTTTTTCTGTTGTTATTGTTTAGGTGTAGAACACACATGACCAGTTAAAGACTAGCATACATATAATAGTTCTAATCATGGCACTAGATCTAATTTTCAGGTTACATTTGAAATTAATTTACTGGGTCTAAATTCAAGATTGCATTGCCTCTCTTAGACTTTCATTCTGTAAAACTGAATCTATCTCATAGTATACTTATACTGTAAAACATTATCTGATTAAGTACATACTTACTGCATGAAATATTAAAGGTTGGAAAAAGTACATTTTTCAAATTTACATATTCCAGCTAAGTAGACTAAACTCCAGAGGCGGTATTTTTACATCAGCATACAACAGATGAAGCAAGTACAGTTGGTGATGATTTATTTGAATAATGTTTCTATTTTCTGTCAGATTAATTCACATGTTTTTGAATCACATGCTAAAGTCATCTTGACCTCAAGGCAACTAATGGTACAGCAAATGCATCACATATAACAATTAGCAAAACAAGTAGAATTTGCTCATATTATAGCATAAGCATGCAAACTGGAATGGCTTTCAGTTTCTACACCTGTTTGTCAGCTTACAGTAGTTCTTCAGGCAAGCATCTGTTCAACATATGCAAAATTTTGCTTGGAGAGATTCTATATTTCATTTATTCTCACTGTAAATGAGAAACTGTGTAAATGCTAAGTGTTTTCCTATTATGTAGCTGTTAACTAGGCCCACAGATTAGGAGATCTGTGCAAATAGTTATTTAGAACAATAAAGGGCATATTTTAATGGTGATAGGCAGACAGAGTAACACCCAGGCAGACAGACTGACAGCTAGATAAGCAATAAGATTGCAGCACTAAAAGGTTGGAATGGTGACCTAATCGTTAAGGTGTTTGCCTTACCAACGCAAGGTGCAGGATTTGAGTCTCACAAAGGATAACTGGCTAAACCTACAATGGCTCACAAGGGCAGTTAGCCTAGTACTAACCTATGAACCTCATGTGATTTTTAATATTAGCACAAGTTAACTGTTACTTTTAAAACCACAAGGCTTTCAGTTTGCTGTGATATAAACTGGTAAGCAAAACATGCATTTTAATTAATGCAGAAATGCAGAAAGCATGTTATACTGCTTTAATGTTACAAAGTGTTCTAGCTCTGTCTGTATATCTATATATCTGTCTATCTTAACATATCTCTTGGGTGCACCATTCCCACCGTCTATCATCTACCATGTTCCAGTGTCCCTCTTTATTTTCAGAGCAAACCATGAAGGAGAGGGTACCATGCCAACATACCTATCAACTGTCTAGATATTTTCAGAATGTCCAGATTTTTGCCTCATATTGTCGGTCTGTTCTTCTTACAATTTGTGGTTTTCTTGTAAATCACTGCCAAATCATTGAGGACTGAAGTCAGAAAGTAATGGCAGACATTTGAGTTTCAGACTTCATATTATTTAGAAAATTCATGTAAAACATTTTTAAGTTTTAAGAGGAATATTTAAAAAGTGAGTCTATTTTTGGGGCCTTTCCCCCCCCACCATTATTTGTGGCTTTGTCAAAATTTCTTGCACTAAAAGGTTGAAAGGTATGCATGCCAATACAGCACTATCCGCACAGTAGGGCAAGACTTTACCTTTTCACTTATGCTTAATCCTACCTTTTGAACCCATCATGCATTTATTTCCCCACAGCTCATAAACCGATGCTACTATATACGGATACTTCACTGCAGACAATTTGCCTATACTTTCATACATTCATGTTTTTATCAGTATGAGCTTCTAACAAATACATTAAAGCTACACACACACACACACACACACACACACACACACACACACACACACACACACACACACACACACATATGTATATGTATAGACATATCTTGTTACTTGGACTCCTAATGTATAAAGGTGTGTAGGAATGATATTTAACCTTAGTTTGCTAGATAATAGACTTGTGTAGACTATTACCTCACTCATATACATTTTCAGGTTACATTAATAACAAAAACAACATTACTTTAAAATCCTCCTTTGGTATATTTTAAGGAAGTATTTTGCAACTTCCATATGACATTGCTAAAACAATTCTTGATTTTTTTCTGGAAAAGAATGTTTCTCCAAAATGTTTGGAATGCAGTTGCACATGTCTGAGTTATGGTTTCTTGACAAGTATGTGACTCACTTGTGATTGCCTCACATTAGTCCAATTGCAAATGAGTGACACCTCCTGAATGCAAATGGCATTTGTGAGTAAAAATATCTCAAGTAAAAGGCATTTGTTTACAAAGGGGGAAGCCTCTTGATACTCCCTGTGTGTGGGACTATACCCCATACTCTTCAATACTTATAGATATCAACTCTGACGTCAGACCAAGATGGAAAATAGAGGAGTCCCAAAAATACTGCCATTTTACTTTTCCAGAGAAAAGCCAGCCAGCTGCACACAAGTGATCACACAAATGAATGTTGATCACCATTTTAAAAACAAGCCTGTCTCCTAAGATTTGTTAATCATAGGCCTACACTGAAGCTTCTGGCCATGCTGAAAAGTAGTTGAGCTGGGATGGTTAATTTAATCAAATCTGAGGACAATAAACCTCATGGAAAGAAGTCTGCAGTAGCGACTGTCTTTGGAAAGAGAGTAATTTCATACTCCATTAAATTCGTACTGTGTTTATATCAGTTGTATATTACCAGCAGGTATTATTTCAAAATATTTTTTTTAGAAATTAGTACAACACAGAGCTTGCATTGTGACAATAGCTTAGTAAGATCTTCTAACAGAGTCCTGGTTTTGGTTTTCCTACTTTATATCAGATAACTAATGCAAAAGATCACAAAAGAATGTTTTACATTTTGTAATGGAAATTGGTCATTTACTTCAGAGGTCACTGTTGCTCTCTTATTGTGTGTTTTAGGTTATTCACCACAGATTGTGTCACTTCAAAATGGCTCACATCTCTAACGTATGTTATTCAATCTTGTTCTCCAGTCTCTGCCTGTGTGGAATTTGTATGTTCTTCACCTATATCATTGGTTCTCTCCAGATGCTCTGGTTTCTTCCCAAGTACCTGCTATTTATTGGCAAACCTAAAAATGCCCATATTTTATATATATTTGGAATTTACCCTACCCTTCAGACCAAGGATTTGGCTGAAATGGGTCCAAGATAACCAGTTTTACTTAATTAATAAATGAATAAACTGAAAAATGTAAAGGATCAAAATGAAGCTACCCTCCATCCCCTAAACACAAATACATGCACACACATCACAAACAAGCACACACACGCACACACACAGACACATATACAAACAAACCCAGGATCAGACTACTTGTGTATATCTATAGATAGGTAGATATGGTAATGTTACTCAACTTACTCTGTGCATGCATCTGATAAAGACGGAAACTTCCCAAATAGCTAGATTGTTAACTACCATGCTCTGGAACACATATGAATTTAAAATATCCCCCCTGTGATCCAGGAAATGTGACTGTTTATTAGATATGTTTCATTTTGAAGATGAACACATGACTTTTAAAGCCTGAATATTTTGTTTTGAGGGTGTAAGAAAAAATGTCTTCTATGCAATTTGAATTGTTACGAAAATGCAAACCATCAGCACATTCCTACTATAAAATGAGGCAGACCAGGGAATGCTTGCTTGAGTTTTTATTGCTGTTATCTTGTTTACTGTGTACTATTCAGCCATCTACATTTACCATATCAGACATAAAAATAAATGAAAGAAGAAAGAAGACACATCGATCACTCACATTTGCTCTCCAGATCTGTGCCACAGTGATTGTACTGACACCTTTAATGTTCACGATATTCATCACTGCTGCAGTAGACTTATCAATATGGCTTATATCCTGCCAAGTATATAACAGCCAATCAGCTTCCAAAGCTGCAGGGCTCCTTCCACATGCTCAAACCGTTATGCAGCTTGAGTTAAGCTGCCTAAAATAAAGGTTTGAGTGCCAAGCCCCCCTGTGTGGTGTTCTCTTCCTCAGGGACTATTTCCAGAATGTGACAATGGTTTCATTGGGAGAACATTCTCTTTGAGTCCATTTTCAAGAAGGGTTTTCATTTAGGATATTTGGGGCTTATGTGAGATATATATATACAATCTGTGCTCTCACTATTATAATATGCTTATGACATAATTTTTTGAGAATAGGTACAACATTGTTGTGTGCTTTTTGCATATAGGTCCTTTCCAGATTGGGACTTTGTTAATTGGGCTGTGATTATACAGTCAGATGTCTTATTTGATTACAAGGGTCACTCATTCAATGCTGCTATTAGGTTTAATATGTTCTATCAACATATTTTTATAAGTAGGGTTTCATTTCAGGATATTTGGGGCTCTTGTGACATATCTATACAATTTGTACTTTATTATTATAATATGCTAATATAATTTGATTGATTAGTACACATTGTGTGTTGTTTGTATATATATCACAGCCAGGCCAGGCCAGATGGCAGTATATTAATATATATTTTATATATATTTTTCTCATACTGATATAAATTGATATTATATTATATTTTTGGTTATTTATGACACATTTCATTTCTGTAATATTATGACTGTTTTTCTGGACGACTGAACAAATATTGTTTGCCAGCCATCATTAGTGATGACTTTTTTAAAGGATAACATTTGGTTTAGTACATCTTTTTGTTTTTGTGTTATTCTATGGCTATATTGTTATGGGATGGGGTGGTCTCTTTATTGTGTCATCTGTATAGGGTTTTTAAAATTTTTTTTTTGTTTTGAACTTGTGTGTTTTGGCACATGTTGTGATTGCATTATATACTGCACTGTCTAGGTAGTGACTAATTCAAATATTTTTCTTTCAATTGTCAATTTTTTTTTTTTTTTTTGATTGATTTATTTCATTTTATAATTATGAACATTTTTTTTTGATTATTATTATGTGAGTTATTTTCTTATTTTATATTTTCTAGTTCAGTGTATGGGGGATGACTCCATTTCATTTGGATAAGTATTGAATGATATATACACTAGGGTCCTGTAGATTTATTCAGGAACTTACGGTTTATGACAATATATGGTGAGGATAGAAAACTTAAAAATTTCTAGGATATACAGGGATTATGATGAGAGGTCAACCATTTTTCAGTTCAGGACTGTCAAATAGTTGAACCTTTTGACAATGTCCTGAATTTGTCTGATCATATACTTACTAAGGAACAACATTGCATTCTCAATAAAGGATTTTTGTAGCAAGTTGGATTTAAAAATTTTCTTTCATGATCAGAGTAATCCTGTCACTCAAAGATCTACTCATTTTACTTTTCAGAAATCAACATTCCAGCCTCCAATGAATAAAAATGTTGGGATTTTCCAACAAGCTGTTTTGAGGGACCTACATTTTCCAAATTTCAATATTAATATAGCTCAGGACAATATCACACCTTCTGAGAGGGAAGCTTTGTTTGAATTGAGACAAAATCATAACATTGTCATTATCCAGGCAGATAAAGGGGTGCTGTGGTTGTCCTGAATAATGACTATTATGTACAGGAAGGATTAAGACAGTTGTCTGATGCCCAGTGCTATAAGCACATGAGGGTAGATCCAACACCCCAGTTTAAACAAGACATTGACGCATTCATCCAACAAGCAGTACAAGAAGGTATTATTTCATCCAAAACTGCAAGTCATCTTCAAGTTGGTGATCCACAAAGCAGATTCTTTATCTGTTACCCAAAATCCACAAATCTCTCAGTGCTCCTTTTAACATCATATCTTAAGCCACTATTGCCCATGGTCAGTTTTAAACATCATTGTTGATACACAATTAGATCCAGAATGGATAATGTGTACTTGGACTATTGGCTTCAAAGATCTGATCTATACCCACCAGTTTAACACGCTACTAGTATGTTTGTCAGAGCATGTTCTGAATAAAAATGTTTTTCTTCCAGGGTGATTGCTATTGGCAACTTAGAGGTACAGCCATGGGGGCTTCTTTTGCCCCTATATATGCTGACCTCTTATGGCATACCTGGAGGAATGTCTCATATATGATCCTTTGCACAATATTTACTTAGAGGAGATGGATATTTGTATCTTGATGATTGTTGGATGGTGTGGATGTTGACTATTTGATGGAATTTGTGGAACATTTGAACAGCAATGTTTGGGGTATTGAATTCTCTAACATACCATAAGTTTACCATTGACGGATAATACCCTAAGTACTAAAATACACAGGAAGTATCCACAATTTATTCATCTCCTCAGGATCATGAGGATGCCATCAAGGATTTAAATCATAGATTTCTTGATAGAGGTTATTCCATCAGGGACATATCTAGTGCCAAGGTGTGGACAGACCAGCAGTCTAGATCAGATCTTTTAAAATATCAGATTAAGGACACTGTTAAAGGTGATACCATTCGATTTATTACTACATTTGGGAAAAATCACCAATTGATTAGAAGTGTGTTGAACAATAATTGGAATATACTTTTGGCTAATGAACATCTTATATTTTGACCGACCAATGTTCTATTTCTTACAGGAAAACTTTGGGCATGTTATTCTCTCATTATAAACATCAGGACAGTGGAGGTGCAACATACAGACAACTTACCCTTACTGGTGATGAGTTGTTGGGGACTTTCCCGTGTGGTCATTGCACTTCCTGTATAAGTATTAACAAAACTAAGGAATTTTCCAGTGCCAATACTAGTAAGATATTTGATATATATTTGCCAATTGTTCAACATGTTGGGTGATTTATTTAGCTATATGTCAGTGTCAGGCTTTTTATGTTGGTAAAACCTCACGGTCCCTCAGAACTAGAATAGGAGAACATCGTAGTGACATTCGGACTCACAAAATCAGTAATGCATTATATCAACATACTGTTAAGCATCCATCTGCTAAATTCATATTTTGTGTCATTGACAAAGTACAGGGTAACAGGTCCAACCAGACTGGTTGGCAGAGTGTTTTAAGTATGAAAGAGAAATATTGGATCATTCACCTGGGTTTTCTCCAGGTTTGAATGACCATTTGTAATATATTAATATATATACACTTATAAGTTATTATATACCACATCTTGGCCATATATTATTGTTATTGACATTATATTTTTGTTTAAACTGTATTATTTATGCACAGTTTGTGCATTTATGAACTTCTACTTATTAGTTAGGTTTCAGGGTGATGCATGTCTTTAAATCTGACTTTGTAATTAATTGTTAGCCATTTGGTCATTGGCTAATTATTTATGCATATATAAGGAGCATGTCTTATGGAATTATTATGGCTTTTATCCTCACTGAAGAAGGTATTACACCGAAACTAGTTTGAGGTTTTTTTCTGTTTGGAGAGTGTTTGTGTCTTTGACACTATTTTTACTTCATTAAAGCTTTTGGGAACCGGTTGCTGGCTCTTGTTTGTTCCAGAACATTAAGGTTGCCAGTCCCTCAGAAAATACTATGAGGTATTACAGAATGAATTTCCAGAATCTTCACCCAGTCCTCCAGTTCTTTCTTTTTTGTAATAGGGACCAAGCTTAAAGTACTGTCACTTCACAACCCGTTACCCTTCCTTACTCATTTAAGTTTTGGGGTAATACAAATTTAAAAGATGCTTAATATTGCATCAGTTTTCATCAAGACTTCAGGTGTTTCTTAAAGTTTTGAGTGTCTGGATCACATTACCAGTTCTCAGCCTTACCATCTGTTCTCTTCTCTGCACCAAGAGTGTTCACAGAGTGTCTAGCTCCAGTTATAGCTCATTGTAGGCTGCAAGGTATCCACATTTTCCATATTTAGATGATTTGCTAATTTTTTCAAAGTCTTTTTCAAAGTATTAGGTATCACTCACTTGGGTGAAGATCTCTTACACAATATAGGATTCCAAAGAATATTCAAAAGTCTTTTTAGACTCCTTCACACAGGCTTGTGTTTCTTGGGAGTCTGCAAGACATCTCAGTTCAAAGAGCTCTTCTTCCACAAGAAAAATAGATCTATCTATCTATCTATCTATCTATCTATCTATCTATCTATCTATCTATCTATCTAATCTTTTTCTAAGGTTTTTCACCCAGACTTTGATAACTGCTTGGTATTACCTCAGGAATTTAGGTTGCATGGAATCTGTGACTCTCATCATAACCCTGGCAAGACTCCATATGAGAAAGATACAATGTAATCTGAAGTCTCTTTGATCCCAGCACCAACACCCATTATCTTTTCAAATCCCAGTTCTGGACTTTGTTAGAGGAGAAATCACTTGGTGGAGACACTTGGTGGAGACAGAACATTTCCATAAATCTAGGTCCCCCCCACACACACTCCAAAGCAGTTAGTAACCACATACATCTTGGAGCTTGCCTGGGGAACAGTTTCAGGAGGGTTAAACATGCCAGGTGTGTTGCACACCAAGGAAAAATGCAAGCAAATAGATATAAATGAGATGCTTGCCCTGATCAAGGCTCTCAATGCTCTGAATCTTCTTTTGTTTCCTGGACCTCTTCAAGTTTTTACAGACAATACACCATCACATGGTACATAAGCAGGCACTGTGGAATCAATCTGCAAACCAGACATTTTAGTTCAGGATATAGCTTCACAGCACAATCCCACTCTACAGGCATCCTGCATTCTGTCAGAACAAAATTGTGGGGCAGACAAGCTGAGCAGGACAGGGGCAGGACAAGGACAGAGCCTCAAGAATGGAAACTAGATCGGAGTTCTTCCAAGATTTAATCCGTCTGTGTGGAGTTCTTCAAGTAAACCTCTTCTTTCTAAATAATCAGATATCACAATATTCTATTTCCAAGAGTCCTGGCAACATGGGCTGGAAGATGAATGACTTTTCTTGTCCTTGGACAGGAATACTCATGTATGCTTTTCCACTATTTCCACTAATATCCAGGGTATTTCTGAAGACTCAGAAGGAATTGTACAAGATTAATCTGGTAACTCACTTCTGTCCTGGGCAATAGTCATTCTCTCTTAATTTGGAAATCACCAGGGGCAATTACCACAAGATTCCTTACAGAAAGGATCTACTGGCACAAAAACAGGGGTGTTGATACTTCCCAGCCGCTATCAACTTCAACTGACTGCCTGGATAATAGGGTCTTAATTCCCTTTAGATGCCTGTTTATTGAGAATGTGCAGTATGTACTAATATAGGCAAGTCAGACTGTTACTAGAAACACATATATTAGTAAATGGAAAAGATTTTCTAGTTTGAGCCAACAATATAACCAGAACCTATTCAGAGCTAGTGATTCTCTGGTTTTACAATATTTGTGAGAGTAAGTATCCTATGGCCTTGTTTACTTCTCCATCAAGGGTCATATATTAATCATTTCAGCATGTTTGACACTGGATCCTCCTCTTTCAAAGCATTTTCATGCCAGAATGCTTTTGAATGGTGTTTTGCATAAGATGGCTCCAAGAAAACCAATACCCCTCCTTGGGATGTTAATTTTGTATTAAAGAAGCTATCACTTGCTCCATTTGAACTTGCTAGTCTGGCTGACTTGAGGTACTTAACAGGAAAAACTGTTTTTTTTTTTTTACTGCTCTGATCTCTGCAAGAAGAGAATCTGAGTTGCAAGTTCATATAGTGAGTCAACCCTATCTCATTTTCAACAGAGACATGGTTTCTTTTAGAACTAATCCTCTTTTTATGCCTAAAGTGGTATTCAAATTTTCTTTAAACCAAACTACTCTTGTCCTGTTTTTTTTCCTGAAGCTAAAAACGAGGGAGAAAGGATACTCCATACCTTAGATGTCCACAGAGAATTTGGGTACTATCTTCACAAAACTAAGTCTTGCAGATCTGTGGATCAGTTGTTGATTTCTTGTGAGGGAAAAAAATGGGCAACATTTGTCAAAACAGACTGTTTCCAAATTACAGTCTCAGGCTATTACCTTTTGCTATTTTCACCATAACAAAATTATTCCAAGCAGTGTCAGGGCCCAATCTACCAGAGTCTTGTCTTCATCTATGACTTTTTGGAAAGGGTTGGGTTCTAGAAGTATTCTAGAAG
Organism: Protopterus annectens; assembly: GCF_019279795.1. Taxonomy (NCBI): domain Eukaryota; kingdom Metazoa; phylum Chordata; order Ceratodontiformes; family Protopteridae; genus Protopterus; species Protopterus annectens. Next base: position 551,862,676 of record NC_056744.1, read on the forward strand.
CAGCAACTTGCCCCTCTGTACATATTTTACAAAGCACTACAAGCTTGATTCTTTCTCCAGGTCTAGAACGTGCTTTGCTAGTACCATTCTCTAGGGGATCCTTGACCCTTCGCTATCCACCTCCCAAATATTGCAAGCTAGGGTAATCTACCCTTACAGCTAAGGCCTAAAGCAAGTTTTCATTATATCGAACATAGTACAGTTGTCTAAGTTAACTTACTATATGAGTAGATGCTGAAATCATCACTGCTGTAGTAGCTGCTCCCTCCCTCCATCCCCCCATTTTTTTTCTTTTTGGATTTTGCCCGGATATGTATATATGTATATATTTTTTGTCCATAGTTATGTCCTGTCAGGGCTTAGTCTCCCTCTCTCAATTGGCAGGAAAGCGTTAAAGGGCTTGGTGCTCAAACCTGTATTTTAGGTGGCGCAAACTGAGCAATTTGTGATGTGGAAGATGCTCTGAAGCTTTGAAAGCTGTCCGGCTGTTACATCCTTGGCAGGATATAAGGTTACTGCAGCAGTGGTCATTCAAACATCTACTGTTATGATAAGTTTATGAACACAACTGTACTGTTTTGAAATTTATTTTACGGTGTTATATAATGCCAGATTTTACAGCTCATAAATGAACTAATATTAAAGTCTCATCTACAATAATCAACTGAAATGTCTCAGGGGCAGATATTGATTTAATGCATCATAATCTATTTAGAATCCTTATAATTTCCTAATATAATCAATGATTAAAATATATATGTTGATGTTATGGAATTGAGATTGTTGTTTCCAGACAGTATTGCAATGATGCATGGAAAGCAATGCTTCCATGGATTCCTGTCTCCAAACCTGGTCTTTACCAGCATCTCCAGACCTGCTTCAAAAAGGCCATCAATAATATTTCATAAAAGAACTGCAGATTGTAAACTCTGAATCCATGTGTTGTGGGAAAACTACAAACTTTTTAACCTACCTGACATTAAGTAGAACTGTCGGGTCTACTTTAGTTTAATGAACAATCAGATGATCGAATGCTGTTAGGTCGAACAACAAATGTCGAACCAGCAAAATAGTGAACAGCCGGAACAGCAATTTTTTTCCCAGGGAAAGAAATTGCTGGGCCTGCCGGCCAGGTTGTGCCGTTTCCTTCACTGTAGTGTGACCTCGGAGTTGGTATATTTAAGTAGGGGGGTGTGAAGCCCCCCACCATTTAGTGTTTAGTTTTTTTTTTTTTTTTTGGGGTGGGGGCAGAGATTTGTTTCCCTGGGGAAAAAATGCTGTTCTGGTTGTTTGCTGTTTTGACTTTTCGCACTTTAGGGGTCGACATAACAACATTCGATCATCTGATTGTTCCTTGTTATAATATAGACCCAAACTGTCAATATATGGCTGGTGTTATCTTGTAATAAGACTAAAATTATATTATAAAACATGAAAGTGAACATATGACTTCTTGTTGGGTTTGGCTCATGAAAGAGGCATTCTTAAACCTTCTGATGACTTTTTTTAGCTGCATTATATTTATTGAACAACTGTAATAATGATATTGAACAATCCATATATAGTAGCAAGGAAAATTCCAAAAACACTACTAAGCATCAAACAAATGTTGCAACCATTAAAGAAAAGTATAATTACAGAACAATGTTTACCATATTTTCAATATATACAAGCGCAGCAATTTCTCCCAATACACTTCACATATCAGTATGTTACTTATATGTTTTTAATCTAACAATGAGTTTTTTAGTCAGGAGGTATCATTAGTATTTAGGTAATTAAAAAGTGTGCCCCAAAGAGTGGGGATTTCATGTGGTAACTAAGACTTTTAAAATAATATAAAATATTCCACAAATGCAGATGAATTAACTGATTCGAGTGGTCTTCTACAAGAACTTTCCTTGATTTCCAGTCCTTTGCACAAATCAACTAAACAATACTTGCTATAATGTAGCATACCCTTAGAATAGAAGCACTAGGTTGAGTTTGGGGATACTCTATACCAAAGAGCAAGAATTTGCAATCAAGCCTTAGGGGATCTCCATAGACTACTTCCAGTAATTTGGAGGTATATTCCTAATATCTGTTCACTAGCGAGCAACCTTAAACATATGGAGATTTCTCACTTAAAAGTGATATCACCAGTATTCATTGGAATAATTATTTCTTGTTCAAACTGTCTTGATGGAATAAGATGCCTATATAGAAAATGCATTTGATGATCGATATAACTTGGTGATTTATTCAGCAAAACTGGTCCATTCCATACCTGTTAACATTACCTTTTGGTAAAGCTAAGGCCTTCCTGTTTCCTCCATTGTCCCAATAACTGCTTCTTAATTGCCTTGGCTCTATCTTTCCACATCTCTATAGATCATTCCTGCTCTCCCTTTCTTTTTTTAGAATATTTTGCCCATTGTATCACCTTTAAAGAACTCCTGTTTTTTTTTATACTGCTTGTACAAATCCCTTGAATGGACGTTGCAGTGGTGCAGCAGTAGTGTTGTCGCCTCACAGCAAGAGGTTCTCCAGTTCAATTCTTGGGTGAGGTGCCTTCTGTGCGGAGTCTGCATGTCCTCCCTGCATTCATAGGTTAGTACTAGGCTAATTGCCCTTGTGAGCCATTTTAAGCCTAGCCAATTATCCCTTGTGAGACTCAAACCCTGTACCTTGTGTTTGTAAGGCAATCACCTTA
>NC_056744.1:551870370-551927870 GCF_019279795.1 Protopterus annectens
TCAGTGCTGAGCTTTATTTGTGTGCACTGATCTGAATGTAATTGCTGCCTACTGCACAGATCCGCTTGTTGCTATATCCTGCTGCTTCAGTTTGGCTGCATCAGTTCCCTTAATCCTTCCTCCTCAAACCTTTTTCAATTCTATAAGTAACAGCAGTGGCCAGCAAAGAGATAGAGGAGTCTATCTTCCCTTCCACGGCAAGCCTTCTAGCACTTGTTATCTTAGGGCAGGGTAATGACTGACACATTCTCACTGAAAATGAACTCTTGCTTAAACAAATTAATTCCATCTGTGAAAGGATAAACACGGAGCTGATTTGAAGGCAATCTTCTAAAAATCCCCTGTATGCATTGAGCATCATATTTTTTCACCTATCTGACACTATGGTGATGCCATTAAGAAATCGCTATATGAGCCTTTTAAAAGTAGTAAAACTAATCATCAGCAATATTCCTATCGGCTTGTCACAAACAACAAAATACCCTGAGCCTAATAAGAATAACTCAACCTCTGGAAACATCATTGATAGGCACACTGATTCCATAATCACCAGGCACACTAATCACAGGGTAACAGCTGTCTTTCAGGACCATGGATTGCTAACATTTTAAGAGCACTTGATACCCTCAACTCCAATATGTATAACTAGGACATAATCGTACTCTATGCTGTAAGGCTTGATCTGGGAAGAAGACTCATGAAAGACCAGCAGAAAGACTTGCTGGAATGTACTGCGCCTTCTTCTACCTAAGATACGACTCTAACCTTAAGTGGTATCCTCCCCTCACCAAAAATGATATCTAAATTCAAAGAAAAGATAACTAGTTTCTAAACTGGCTAAGTAGCTAGTGTAATTTCAGGAGGGTCCATTGCGTGTGTTTCTGAGAGAAGATGAATGATAAACCTATTGATTTGCAAATAATAGTGCACACCGATTATTCTAGGGCTTTCACATGCTGGCCAAAGCTCTTGCTACCCTACTGTGTCATTTTTAGGCAATGTTCATCGACTGAGCACTCTACCCTAACCAATAATTAAAACCATGAGCGATATAACGTAAAAGGGGCCCTTCTCAATGTCAGGAGTCTTAATAACAAAGTGCCTGATCTGGAGGATCTTTTGCGTCTGGAAGAAGTGAGTGTTTGTGTAGTAACTGAAACATGATTGAAATGCAGTAAAAGTCACCCCTCCACTTGTGTCTCTATTCTGTGCCTCTTACATCATCAAGTCCACTGAAATGTCAGCATTGTATGAGTTTTCATGAGGAATTTCATTCCTTCTAAACTGATACCCAATGACCCTCCACGTAAGCTCACTGAATTTCTACTTACAATAGGTAAGTGTGACCTTAAAGGTATAACTTGTTTTGGATCCCCTTCCATGGCCCCACATGACCAGGATACATTTCTTGCATCCCTAGAAAACAACCTTGTGAGAGATGGATTTATAATCCTCATTGACGTCAACTACCCCCCCCCCCAATAGAATGGAGTACTTATACTTCTAACATCAGGAATGCATACATTTCCTAGATTGCTGAAAGAAAACTTGCTGGATAGACCTAGTTCTCGCAAATTTGTCTCCATCTGACTCTCTGTCCATAGCTGATCCCTCAGTTGTTAAGTGTAATCACAAACTATATTTTACCCCACAGAACATCATCTTCCATAGTTAATAACTCCACCCTCTTTAGAGACTTTAGAAGAGTTAACCTTTTACAATTATATGAGAAAATCACAAAATTCCCCTAGGCTAACCCCAAAATGGGACTGGGATATTCAGCCTCATATGCTAACAATCATTATGTTCATTCAGATAATTGTATTGCTAGATTTCTCAACCAATTTAATAACCAGGGACACTGAGCTTCCATTTCTCCCGGAAAAATGTTGGTAAATCTTAAATGTAGACCCTCCAAATATTAAGGAAAAAATGAGATTTTTAATGCAATTTGCCATTTTAGGTCAGAACACTGATTCACTTTAACATGTATTAATTTTCATATTTTCTACTTATAATTTTTCAGCTTGCTTTATTGACTGTTCTGTACTAGAATCTGTTTTAAGTTTGTGCATACATACATACACACGGACACACACACACACACACACACACACACAAACATATATATATATATATATATATATATATATATATATATATATATGTATATATGGGTCTACCTTCTTTTAACAAAACTGCATTGCAACAAATGCTGCTTACCTGACCCCACTTCTCTGAAGCTGCATTCCAAGGAAAGCATGGACTACCAAAATCCTTTCCCTGCGAAAGGAACCACTTGACCACCATGGGAATAAATATAAATGGACCAAAAGTAAACACAACAAAGTGGGGGGGCTTTGCCCCCACACCTCCAACAAACCCCCCGCTCCGAGATCGCACTACACTGAACCAAGGGCAAAGTTCACCATGGTGGCCAAGTGGTTCCTTTCACAGGGAAAGGATTTTGGCATTCTGTACTTTCCTTGAAATGCAGCTTCGAAGATGTGTGGTCAGATAAGTATAAAGGTAGACCCATATGTGTGTGTGTGTGTGTGTGTGTATATATATATATATATATATATATATATATATATATATATATATATATATATATATTTCTATGTGTGTGTGTGTGTGTGTGTGTGTGTGTGTGTGTGTGTGTGCGTAGACACACCTATATAGTAGGATATTTTAAGGAAACCATGGTAAAGACCAGAAATTACACTTAAAAATTGTAGGTATTATTCCCAGATTTAATATCATAAAAATTAAATTTCATTTTCTGAGAACCATAAATCAGTGATCCTGTCAATAACAAACCCCACTGGTGGTCAGTAGATATAAATAAACTTTTCAACCAAATTAAGAAACTGCTTAGATTTCATTGTAAGGACACAGCATCTCATCGGGGTGAGGAAATAAAATACATTACCCAGGAACTGATGGTAGCGATTAAGACTAGCAAAGCCTCATATGAATGTAGACTTGCATCTGAGGCTAAGAATAATCTTATGTCCTTTTTCAGCTAAGTTAGGAAACTAAGGAATGATTTGTATCACTGCTCAGACTTTCCAGGCTTAAACTACAATCTGAATACCAAATATGATTTAAAATGTAACCTTTTAAAAGAATCATATAATAATATTCTCATTCTTCAAGTTTTGTGCCATAACTTATATGTTTTGTTATTTTTTTCACTTTAGTAACCATTCTAATGAATGAAAAACTTTAACTAGTCAGGTTTTGTTTAAGATAAGAAGGCGATCATGGTTAGGCTGTGTTTAATTTGCTATGTTTCAAGGTCTCTAAAGATTAAATATTCTTTATCTATCATTTTTTAAATTTTCCATCATGTGATATTATAAAGATAATTAAAGGTAAATTTCATTTAACTGTTTATCTAAAAAAATGTAAATTTATTTGTAAGGGAACTAATTGCTAAACTATGAGTTTTGGATTTAAAAGCACAGTTGTTGTCCATCTAGCAGTGTTTATTGTTTATTTTACAAAGACCTGAGAGACATCTGACGATTCTCATTACTAGCAGCTGCAAGACCTCTATTGTACAGGAAGCATGTGCCCTCCCATCCCTATTTCGTTATACAATGTCTGCACTGCTACTCAACCCCCCCTTACTGCTCCATATATGTCTCTGCCTATTATTATTGTGTTCTTCCCCTGTAGACTGGTGTCACTAGATCAGCTGTGCACAACTTCAGTTTTTACTGCTATTTCCAGTACATTACCAGTCAAGCTTACCTTGTAAGCAGCTCCAAACCAAAGGGCATGCCAATATTTTCTGTATCATTTCAAACATTCATCAGTAGCCAGTGGTAGTAAATAAAGCATACAGAAGAATCATCTCCTGAGGAATTTAACTTCAATAACATGAACATATCAGTGCTATAGAATGAGGTTTCCCTCTGTTTGGAGCAGCCTATAATGTACAAACCTCTGATTAGCTCACACTTTATGACTCCACATATACACATTGTGATCAGATTGGCATTTTGATACCATAGTAACACTTTTTTTTCTTTTTAGGGCTGCAGCAAGACCAGGATGATTGACATGATTTCATTATCTTCAGCTTGGTTGCTGACATATTTGCTACACAATCTTCAGGTATAATGCGTGGTCCATTTTCATTTTCCTTAACTCAGTCATGCAGGACAAAGGCACAGGGTAGAGCAGTGTTCCATGTTTATACCCTACTAAAGAGTTGCAGCATGTAGAGATGCACAAATCTTTGTATGTATGTTGCCATGACTATGGAAGAGGAGACAGCTGCATAATGTATAAATAATGGGATGCTCTTGTTCTGTGGATGACATTGGCTGTTGTTTCTTAACTTCGTTTTGGGAATGGGGCATTAGTTGGAGTTGCTGCCTTTATGTTGCTATGGTCAATATCTCTCCATCCAGATGCCTGAAGGCAAGTATAAATGTTTTCTTGGTATTAAGTCTTAATTGTAGCTGTTGAGGCTAATGATGTTCCTCAACCATTGCCTCCTGAATGAAGTATTCCTATATAACTCATTGTGTATATTGTTTCATGCTTTCTATGTGGTTCATCCATACTCCCACATCCTTAACTTCCTGCTGCTTCACAGTTTACTTCTTTATTTATATATTTCTCGATCATGGCATACATGGCAGTTCTACACTTGCATACCAGCTGCATACATGGATTTTTTTTGATCTACTGAATTGGCCCATTATTTTCCCTTCTTGCAACCAGCTAACCCATTTGTTCATCTATTAAGGCAAAAACCATCCAAGCCATGTATCCTCCAACAGAAGTAAGAATCAGGGATTGAATGTGATCCAGTCTGCAGATCCTGTGGATCATTCTCTCCCCATCTCTTAATCACCCTATGGCCTCCACAATAGCAATCTTGGGAGGTACATATATTATTCCATGCTGTTGCAACCTCCTTACCAAGTGACACATCAGTTGCAGTCTGGGATGTAAGGCACTTCATGCTGTAGGTGTTGCCAATGCAGCACTCTAACAAAGATAGGTGAGCTCCTGTTGGTCTCTCACTCTCATTCTCCCAGTGGTGATCCTAGTGCTGCATAACTGAACACAATGTTTAATAATAACAGCCTATATTTTCAGTAAGATTCTCTCAGCTGTTACAAAGAACTTGGCCAAAGCAATAAGCATGACTACAATGCATTTTTAATTAACTTTAAAGATATGATTACCTAGTGTCACTTATTGCCAGGTTGAGTTATAGTTCTAATGAAAAACGCCAGAAGCTTCTCTGCCACTGTTTAATAAAAACAAATATGTGCTTTCACCTATGAAAACATTACCTAATGTCACTTATAACCAGGCTATGTATAAGTGCTCAATCCAGTGGTTTTCTGGTTTTACTATTAAAGTGGATTTTATTGCTGAATTTTTTGGTTGCTGCTATTTGTGTTCGACTATGCAAGAAAACCTTTTCAAGATTTCCTGACTGCTGACAGTGTGTGTTTTGTACTATGTATAAGTAAGGCCAGACGGTATATTGTCAATGTTTAACAGGAACAGATTAAGTGTTTTCATTTATAAAAACAAGGTGTGGAGGGTTGGGCAAAAATAACAAGGACAATATGGATATTTATGCGTAACGTTGTAGGTGCCAAATCTTATCAGAAGAAGTAACATACTAGAAAAATGAAAGAAGATGGGAGGATACATTGTTCTAATGCAAAAGACAAAACTGAAAATCAGGTATGGAGATAATATACTGTGTTCTACCTACACAAAGGGAGACAGGGCAACAAGGCAAGGAGATGAGTGGAAAGAGCTGAGTAGCAATAGCATTGCATGGAGGGTTTCAAACAACTATAGAGAGAATGACAAAAGTTTGAAAAGAAGATCACCTGACAGGGAAAGGTGGAAGTGCATACTGAATAACAGAAACATTTATGCACCAACAAGAATGAAGAAGGATTCTACAATAACTTTTTGTTAACTGGACACAGACTAGAAGAGATGGAATATAAATAATAGGGGGACTACAGTGTCACCATAGAATCAGAAATGGTGTGTTAGAAGGGAATGTAACAAAAAATATGAGACAAGAACTAGTCCAAGGAATAAAAGAAGAAGGGAGACTGGACATATAGAGAGAAGGGTATCCAATGGAAAGGGAATGCCTCTTCACAAGAACCATTTTGGTGCAGGCAGGTAGGTTAGACAGGTTATTAGGAAAAAAAAAACTCATGGAAATAATGGAAAAGATCCAAATTCAGGAGAGAGACAAATCAGATCATGAACAGGTGAGACTTAAAGTAAGTGTGCAATACGAGAAAACAATGTGAAGGAGGTGCAGGTGAGCCATCTATAAATGGAAGGAAATGGAAGGCAAAGAAACACTGCAATGATGAGTAAATAAATCAGTTCAAGCAAGGGACAAATAGGAAGAACACTGGTGAGATGGGATCAAGGTCACTTTTGTGGAAAACTGATGTGTGGACAAAGAAATAAGAATGAGTAATTGAGGAGTTGAAGAGAGATAAAACGTGAAGAGACAAAAGTAGAAGTGAAGCTATACAGATCAGAGGAAAAGAAAAACAATAACAATGTAATTAGAAAGTAAAATTCTTATGGATCAAGAAATTAGCAATGACAATGGTGGGGCGTCTGAGTGATTGTGTGGGAGGCACAAGGGAAACAGCTCGCCAAGAAATACAGTATTAAACAAGCACTGAGAGCGAGCGAGAGAGAGAGAGAGAGAGAGAGGATAAGGGAAGGAAAATTTGAATATCTAGACGTGTGTGATGGAAAGAGTCAAGGAATACTACAGGGAAACTTACAAACAACAGGAAGGGACAGAAGTCTCAGAATGGAACTAGGGAAAGCATGTAGGCAGATTTATACTCCAGGATGAAAAAAGATACACAGTGATGGCAGAGGTGATAACGGATGAGATAACAAAGCAACATACAAGATGAAGGAGAGAAAAGCTGGATGGCCAGATGAAATCATGTAACATTCTACAAATAGGTAGGGGAGGAAATGTGGATGGTCCAAGAGGAGGAATACAGGAAAATGCATGATTCAGGCAAAATATCTGAAAGTGTTAGGAAGAACAGGTTATCAATGATATTTTAAAAAAGGAGGAGAAAGGGATGAGGGGAAATTGTGGGACTATCTCTGATTAATGCAGACATCCATATTTTGGCAAAAGCATTGTTAGAAGACTTGGCAAAGTACTGACAGAAATTACACAAACGGGGCAAAATTGTTTTGTTAAAGTATGGAAGACAGGCAAAAATATGGGTCCTGCTAGAAAAGCAGGAAAGGAAATATGGGATTGTGCTATATGACCTACAGAAGACCTCTGCTACTGTGAGGTTGGAAGTCCTATGGAAGACGCTGCAGTAAAGCTAAGTATGGGAAATATTCATAGGTTGAATATATCCAATACAAATACACACAGTTGACATACTTATAAATGGAGTAGTATCTGCAGAGATAAGGATACTGGGGGGGGGGGGTCAAACAAGGGTGCCTGAGACTACCAAGTGCCTGATACCACAGGCTTCTTCACACTTGCGTTTGAGGATCTGGCAGTGGAAGTCAGGCACAATTTAGCAATGCTAGAAGAAAAGGAGAAGGTAAAAGTTCAGTTCTATTCCATGCAGATGGCTGCATGCTAATGTTAGAGGATGTAGCTACACTGATGGATACAAGAAGAGAGACATTTAAGAAGTTTTAGGAAATGGCAGGACTCTGGTGCAACAAAGGAAAGACAGTGGTAGTGAGATTTGGAAAAGGCAAGGAAGCCAGAGAATAGTTGTAAAAAAAGTGTATTTCACCAATGACTGAGGGTTCTATGTTTAAAATACATTGAGAGAGACAATAGGAAAAATATAGAGGAAGCTGTAAAATAGTTAAGGACTACCAATAATCCTCAACCAACTTCGCAACATACAAATAGACATTAGGGTCAAAAGGCTACAGTACATTCAAAAAGGCATTTTGTTTATTTATTTATTTATTTATTTCACATTTGTTAACTGGGTTAGTCCAACTGAGTTTGCAAACAAACCCATTTTCAGTGGAGACCCGAGTGGAAAGGCCCCAGCAAACATAAGTAAAGATAAAGTGACAATATACAAATGTTTAATAACAATCACAACACAAAATAATTGTAAAAAAGAAAAGGTTATTAACTATTTGCATTGCATTGATGGTAAGCAACCCATTTGTTGTGGAGACCCAAGGGGAAACAGCCCCAACAAGCATAAGCAAACAAAACAAAAACTATTAAAAATAACAATGCAAATACGAAATGAATTATAAAAAAAAAAACAAAAGAAAAAATCATGAACATTAAGGGATGCACTGCTAGCAGTGGTCTAAATTTACTACATATACGAGTAAAAACAAAAGGATAATCATTGTTCCAAAGAAGGAAAATGTACAAACATTGATAGGAAGTGGGAGGAAAAGATAGATAGTATGGAGAATGGGGGTGGGGTGGGCAGAGAGCGTTGGGTCAATAAAAGCAAGGGAAAAAGACAGAGCAAGGCAGAAACTGAAATTGAATATGAAAGGGCAGGGGCAGGGGTTCTAGAATATTCCAACTTATCCACTGACATGCAAAATTACTCACAGGATAGAAAGAGGACAGACAAATTTTAAACAAAAGTCAGTAAGGGAGAGGAAGATATGGAGAATCTTATTACAGGTCATGAACAAAGCAGCATTAAAAGAACTAGGATGCATGAAGTCAGGTGAAGGAAGCCTCAAAAATTGTGGGGAACAGAAGGGGTGGGGGCACAGATAGGGAAGACAAATTAAGAAATCCTCAAGAGGAAGATTTGGTACACAGAGAAGAGGATGGTGGGGAAGGCATAAAACAATGGACAAGCTAATACAGAGTTAATGTAAAAATATAACATAATAGATGCCCAATGGATGAACTGCTTGGTACTCAAAGAAACCTGAAGAAAGGATACAGAAGGATAACAGGAAATAGGAACAGGTATGTCGGGTGGACAAAAGGAAAGATGATGGCACTCGGATAAGGGGAAGAGGTCAGTGAGGCAAAGTACCAAACAGGTCTACCAAGTGCTAAGGTAAAGAATGAACAAGGCTGAAGAAGAAAGAATGAAAAATAATTGGGAAAGGGAGACTGTATAGAATGGAGTTGCAGGATACTGGCAGAAAATAATTCAGGTAGTGAAGTATTTGCAGAAAGTAAACATAGTGGGAAATCAGTGCCTGAGAATAAAGCATAGATGGTGTCTAATCCCCATTAAATTTGTAGAGGAAGGTTAAAAGGAGTATTGTAGATGCAGGAGGCGTTAGGAGGAAGATATGGGAATGGCACACCTGTTCTTGTTCTGTGACTGTAGTTGGGCATAGAAGTAACAGAAATCAACTTAGGGTAAGTTGGTTAGGCTAGGTAGCAGCAGCATCAACCCTAATCAAGACTGTCACAAATGATTTGGAGGAGATACATGTCAACAGAAAGCAGATAGCACTTGAGAGTTCTACATATGGCATAAAAAGAATGGGTGTAGTATCTGGAAAGAAAAATAAATGAACACGTTTAGGCTGCTGAGTTTCAAAGTTAAAACCATCGTCACATAAAACTGGAAGTGGACAAAAGCAATATGGGATAAAGAATTAGTCAATATGTCCCAGGACAGAGGTAAAAGATAATACAACTGAAATTAATTAGGAAAGAAGGGAGAGAAAGTTTTTTTTTTTAAAGTAAGAGAAAGAAATATTAAAGTACTACAAGAACAAAAATCATACCAGGAAGAAGGATGTGGTGAGCCCAAAGGGAAACCAGGGGTGTTGGGATAGGGAAAGAGTAGCAAATGAAGCAGGCAACCACATATTAAATATTGTGCATCATGCATGAAGACTGTGGGCAGGATTCACAATGGTTTGCATGGATTCTAAGAGTAGTGTAAGACTCCATGTAGCCATCATGTCTGACAAGCGATCCACGAACAGCCTGTAGGAGCATGTAAGAGAGCTCCTAAAATGGCTCTTACACAGACAGGGCTTGGATATGCAAATTACCTCACTTGCAGCTGAAAGGCATGCAAATGAGGTAATTTAGCAATCCAGGAAGCACAAACCTGTCTGTGTAAGAGCCGTGTTATCTGCAGAAATGTACTCAGTTGACAACTGAGTGCCATTCTGCAAATAGCACAATGGAGCCTTGTCAGCTGCAAATAAAGGTTGCATATGTTCCAGGAAGCATGCCAATGGCCAAACATGTGGCCACTGGCAACATACCCCCATGCAAAATAAAATAAAAATGTTTAAACGTAGTGCAGCTCAAACTGGCTGCGCTGTAAAAAACAGAAAAATAAAAATGTAAAACCTACAAACGTGGGTTTTATGCAAACCATGAATTTACAATGTAAGGGAATAGCAGGCTGAAAACAACATGGCCACCAAACTAGGGGTTGCTACGGGGGGAAGCTCAGTGTAAGACATGTAACTAAGCATTAGAAGGCAATCCTATGTAAATGAGTGTTAGGATAGTGAATCTCACTTTTACATAGCAAATGAGCACAATCCCTGGAGTGTAGGAGTAGGATAAGGGGGAGTAACAGAGTAGGAGATATTTGACATCACAGGGGGGTATGTATGAAAGAAATGCAGCTCAGTGGAGCAGAGTGGCATGTGAAAGCTGTCAGTCACACATCATGGAAAGAGGTGTGTCAAGAAGTAGACATGGGAAAACCAAGAAATGGAAGGCGTACACTGTGGATAACACCATAGTTTCTTGCTGGACGTGCATGCGTGTGTGTGCACGCTCGAAGGCCCGAGTAAGATAGGGTGCGTGCATGTAAGTGCGAGTGCGTGCATTTAAGCTGGTGTAAGCATATAGGAGCTTGTTTAAAGACCTGTTAGCTCGTTTGCACTGGTGTACGCGCGTTTTAACCCAAATAAGCAAGCTTTAGTCTGTCTAAGCATGTGTGCGCGTGTTCGCTGCTGTGAGCATGTTTGCGCTTGTTTGCGCATCGCCCCTCCCCGAGGAAACAGAAAGGAAAAAGGAAGCAGAAGAAATTGTAGGAAGCTACCAGGGAATACTAATAGAGGTAACAAGTGAAAACAATCAGAAGCAGGCAATTACACAGGCAGAACAGTAGCCCAGCCAAGCACTTAAAACTCTGCAAACAACAGTGCAGTATGTTTTTCTCAAGAGACACTGCAACACTGAAGTAAGCTATTAGAAGAGAAAACTGCAAAAGTTTCACTCAGACAAAAAATGCTAGGGCTGCCATAGCTGTTATAAGATGACATATGCAACATGCTGAGGGTGGTGACAATGCAAATGCTGCCAGACAACCCACAGTGAGGAGACGGAGAAGAGTGTACAGGCCCAGGGTCACCTACCAGGGGTTACATGAGCTGGAGATAGTGGAGCACTATAGAGTGGACAGAGACCTCCTACAGCAAATTGTTGATCTGTGCAGGCCACGCCTCTTACACAGAACCAACAGAGGGGAACCCATCCCAGTGGAAACCAAGGTATGTGCTGGCCTAAGAATACTAGCAACAGGTACCTTCCAGAGACCAACTGGTGATATGTTGGGGATATCACAGGCATCAGCATCCAGGGTACTGCATCAGTTCCTGGATGCCATGTCAACACATGTCGGTGATCATGTATATTTCCCCAATTCCCGTGAGGTACTGGCCAGTAATATGCGTCTCTTTCAGCAAATAGCAGAATACCCTGAGGTAATGGGTGCAATAGACTACACACATATACGCATCAAAGCACCAGCCGGTGAGCGAGGTACAGCCTACATTAACCACAAGGGCTTCACCTCCATCAACTGCCAGGTCATGTGTGATGCCGAGGGCATAATAATGAATGTGTGTGCTGGCTGCCCTTGAAGCTACCATGATTCCCATATCTGGTATCTGACGCAGCTGTACCAGACATTTGCCAATGGGGACATCCCACATGGTCACCTAGTGAGGGATGCTGGCTATGCACTGGAGCTGTGGCTGATGACACCCATCAGAAACACACACACACCTGAACAGGAACACCATAATGAGGCACACACACAAACATGTAATGCAATAGAGCATGTGTTTGGGCTGCTCAAGTCATGGTTCTGGTGCCAGGACACATCTGGTAGAGCCTTGCAGTACTCACCAACTACATGTACCCAAATTGTCATGGTATGTGCTATGCTACATAATATGATTCTGTGACAACAGCTGCAGCAGGACCATCGTAGGCCCAGGCCAAACAGCCCCCCACCATTGCCAAGGCCATCACAGACAGAGCATGACTCGAAGGAGGAACAACCTGAGCCTGCCCTAGTAGGCAGAAGGAGGCGTGCCCAGTATGCCTTGGCCTTGGCAAAGAGGCAACGCATAGCACATACACTGGCTCAGTAGGAACCCTGGAAATGATACCTGTCTCTGACTCACACATATAGTAAAAGGGATGCCTAAGTTGACACAACCTGCTTTCAAACATGTACAGGGAGTGTAGTATGTGCATCCAACATAGGCAGCCCTGCAGCACCACCTGAGGCATGATTGCCATGTGTTAAGCAATGTAACACCATGTAGTATATGCAAAATTAATGACCCTGACTAACATCCTACCCTCACCAAGCATGATGCCACAATATGAAGACAAGGTGATCAATTACAACAATTGGCTTAAGTATTGCTGTTAGTCAAAGGGGATCCAATGCCTGTCAGCCTGGGATGACATGCTGAGCAAGACACGATGCTCCACCCGCTAGGGATGGCTTGCACCTATCACCCCTGGCCTTTTGGATACTGGCAAAGCCTGTTGCAACCCCGATAGTGCCTTGAATAGGTAAGGCTCAAAACACAAACCCACCTCCATAGGTATCACAAGGGATAAGAAACTTAGAGTAATGCTACCCAATGCCAGAAGTCTAAACTGCAAGATGCATGCAGTCCAAACTCTCCTCAACATGGAGAATGTTGATATCTGTGCAATAACAGAAACCTGGTTCAAGGCTCACAAGAGCACCCTAACACTACCAGGTTACACCTCATACCATGATTTACAGCCCCAAAACATGGAACAAACTACAAAAGGAGGGTGACTATCAATAATTG
Source organism: Protopterus annectens (assembly GCF_019279795.1). Taxonomy (NCBI): domain Eukaryota; kingdom Metazoa; phylum Chordata; order Ceratodontiformes; family Protopteridae; genus Protopterus; species Protopterus annectens. The sequence goes on from NC_056744.1 coordinate 551,883,469, forward strand.
TCAAGGATAACCACACCCCCAGGTTGGTGCCACAGCAAGAAGCAGCACGGACAATCCACGGGCAAGTAACAGTGGCTAAAACTGACTCCCAGTTTGTAGCCTGCTACAGACCACCCTCCTAAATCCAGGAACTGCACTTGGCCTACTAGAGAACACAGGAAAATATGAAGGTCTCTCCAAACAACATTATATTGGGCGACTGCAAATACCCAAACATAGACTGTGAGCATTATTCTAGCTCCAACACCCTAGGGCAAAGGTTCCTAGAATTCATAAACCAAAATGCTATGGAACAACTTACCACTCCAACAAGAGGGGTAAGCATACTGGACGTGATAATCACCAACATGGGGACTCTATGCCCAAGACAAAAAGTGTATCCCTCACTGGTAAGATCAGACCATAGAGTAATCTCACTGGATATTCACATCCCAACCCCAGTCCCTGGCCAGAAAACCACAGTGAAAATCATGTGTAAGGCAAATGCTGCACTCCTCCAAACTGAGGTGGAATCCATTAAAGCCCTTGTGTCTGAGGAAAATATGGCCCAGACCTCAGAACCCTTTATAAATGCATTCTATGAACACCTTCAGGAATGCATGGATTATGCAATCCCAAATAAAACCAAGACCCAATCCTCCAAATGCAGGCATCCGGCCTGGTGGACTCCAGCCATTACCAAACCATGCAAGAGAAGGAGGAAGCTACTACATGATAGAGCAAAACCCAAAAATGAAGTCATCTCTGATCAGTATTATGATGAAAAACTATGGCCAAACATAAAATCCTCTAAGGCCAGCTACAGGATAAAAATTGCACAGGACACTAAGGATAATCACAAGGCTTTCTTAACTGATGGTAGGAACCTGGGTGGGAATTCACAGATATGCTCAGAATTAGTCCATAATGACAAACAATCCACCAAGCCCACACACATTGCCAACATCAGACCTGACAGGTTCAGTGCAAAATACCCCCCCCCACCAAAAGGCCAAGTATCTATCCCAGCAGAGTGCTGGCCCCCTGACATTGCAGATGCTCAGGTAACAGCCAGCATCTCCAAAGCAAAACACACAGCATCAATGGGACCAGATGGTGTCCTGGGCTGTGTCCAACATGAACTCTAAGAATAATTGAACACCAAATAAAACTACTGCTTAATCTCAGCCTTACCACAGGGTATGTACCCAAAGAGCAGTGTACAACAGCAGTGGTCCCTCTCCACAAAGGTAGTGACTGAATGGATACTGCAAACCATCACCCCAGAATCCTGACTAGCTTGGTCTGCAAAGCTATGGAAAGGATCATCATGGACCTCAGAAATAAAGATATTGGGGACCTACAGACACTGGACCCTACCCAGTGTGGCTTTCTTAAGGGCAGATCCTGCCCCTTAAAACTGGTTGAGTCATTTGAAACAGTCACCAAGGCCATTAATGAGGGGAAGGTGGTCCACACAGCCTATCTGGACCTTGCAAAAGCCTTCCATACAATACCCCACTTGTTCATTATAGATAAGCTCACCAGCTTAAATATAACCCCCTATGTCAGTAGATGGGTTGCAAACCAGCTCAATGACATAACTGACATGGTCAGAAATGCTGCAGCCATGTCAGACTCCAAACCAGCTACAACTGGCATCCCACAAGGCTCGGTCCTGGGACCTCCAATGTTTGGTATATATTTCTCAGAGGTACAGGCTAACATGGGAGGACTGTGTCTGAACATGTTTGCAGATGACTACAAACTGGGCGCCATATCTGACTCTCCAGCTGACACAAGCATCCTACAAAAGTGCCTCATAGAAACAGACAACTGGTGACAGAGCCATGTCATCAAGCTAAATGCAGAAAAGTGTATAGTCATCCCCTTTGGAAAAACAGTAAGTGCCCACCAATTACCACATAGGTGTTAACCCATTAAGTACTTTAGAAGTAATAAGAGACCTGGGGACACAAGTTGATAGAAATCTTGCATTTGACAACCATGTGGCCGTAGTGGTTAGAGAAACATTTCATATACCCGCCTAATCATGAAGGTATTCACATCTAGATCAGGGGATGTCATTGTGCCTCTTCAGTCATCCTTCATCAGGCTCACAATTGAGTACAATGGCCCTTGTGGGATGTACCTTAGCAGACACCTCTAGCAACTGGAAAGACCCCAGAAGTACCTCACCAGGAGGATCAAAGGGCTGTAACAGATGCCATGTGTTGCCTGATTAAACAAACTGCAGCTCCACACAGTTGCATACTGCCTGCCCAGAGGTGATCTGTGCCTGATGTATAAAGCCATGTCCAAGCTGGAATCAATGCACATGCTGCACCTTGTAAAATATTAATGCAATTGAGCTATGCACATGAGAGACTTGAACCTCATCACTGACATAAATAGGACATGCTGTAGTGATTGATCCATAACCCAGAAGCTTCCTCCACTCTTGAGTAAACTCCCAGTCCAGGTTAGCCAGAGAGTCCCTCATTGACTCGCTTCAAGAAGAATCTTGATGAGTGGATGGGAGATTGTAGGTTTACCCTGGGTATCACTTTTATGTCACGGTTAGACAGAGGCACAGTATACTAACCTTGAAAAATGTCATGGCAAACTCCAGTTAAAATGTGTGTTGAAAGACAAACACACTCTCTGACTAGGATTAGAAATGGCCTAGGGCACATAGCCTAGTGTTTGTCAATGTTCACCCAAGTTGCGGAATACACTAGTAATGTTGGACAAGCTAAGTTTAAGTAGGCCATAGCTGAACAAAATGCAACATGGTCATATTTGCACAACTGGCCCTTAACCAGTCTGGTGTGCTCAGTATGAATATTTAAAGCAGTGATAGGACTGAAACCCAGGATACTGTCCACGACAGTGAAAGGACTGAACCAGTACACTATACAATATTACAGTGTTTGGTCAGTATGAAATAATGTTGACAAGTGCATGCAAACTATCCCATGGAAACCCTGCAGGCACAGCATAATCCCTGTTGAATTCAGACACAAAGCAGTTGGGCAGTAAGAACACACATGACTTCCAACACACAACTATAAATGTCAAATATTGTTCAAGTTCACACACAAACACAAATGTGGTGGACCTCAGATCTCAACATATGGAAAGGTCACACTGGGCATGCTCACATACTTTGATAAATGAGACATATGTCAGGCAACAAACCATGGAAAGCCTGAACTGGGCATGCTCACACACTTAGGCCATCACACACTTAGGCCATGTCTCAGTATAGCAGTTGGCCACACATATCTGGCATTTGTATGTGTTAAGCCAGAAACCTACCACAATACAGCAATCTGCCCAGTGCACACAGTTAAATGACAACAGAGACTGAAGTAATATAGTGGAACACTCATATTCAAACATCTTCCACAGATACACAAGTTGTTCATAGAAACAGGGAAAGCTATGGCAACAAAGACCTGCAAACAGTTTATCAGCAACAAATATTGTGCATCTGAAACATAAACATATGGGTGCAGAGGTCAATACTAGGCTGTTTGCCCTAGGGAATACATAAGCCTAGCCAGAGTGTATTTGGCATCTGCCTCCTCAGTACAGTAGCCTACTGTGCCTCTGTAAAGTAGGTCACAGAAGACACCGTTTACGGTTAGTGTGCTGTGCCTCTGTCAAGCAGGGACACAGTGGAGATCCCAGGGGTTGAATTTGCAATGTCACATCCATGTGGCTGGAGTTTGCTGGAAGAGGGTTGGCGAGGGGCTATGTCTAACATTAATTGGGATTCAATTCCAGATGGAGGGGATCCTTATCTGCAGTGTCTGGACAATTTCACTGTCAAAACTTGCAGGTGATGATTGTGAGGGATTGAAGTGTCTTGCCAGTACTGTTCAGAGATGTCCTCCCTCTGTGGGATATTACTCTGTAATGTATTAGCTCCCTCCTTCTGTTGTACAGCTTATATATGGCTGGTGTAAACCAGACAGGTCTCCCATTGTGGAGGAGTCTTGGTTTTATTTGGGATAGCATGATCAATGCAAACCTTCTGGATGCTCATAGAATGCATTTGTAAAGGATTATGCAGATTGGGCTGTATAATCCTCCTGCATGGGGCCATTGAAGTATTCCACCCCAGTCTTCACAAGTGCAAAGTCTGCTTTTGAGAAATACTTTGTTTGCAGTGATTTCCTTGCCTGGGGGTGGGGATGGGATATGGACGTCCAGGGAAAGTTGGTTATGGTCAGATATTAACAATGGTGATCTACCTCTTGTGTGGAACATAGAGTCCCCATGTTGCTGATGGTCAGGTCCAATATGTATTCCCCCTTGTGGCTGTGGTGACTTGTTCTGCCATAGCACATGGATTCACAAATTGTACTGGCTGTAGGGTGATGTTGTTGAGGCCTGAGTAGGTTCCCCCACTCAGTATTCCTGTACCTGAAGTTAACCACTGTAATGGTGTATGTGAACACCTTCATATCCTACACTGTTACCTGGGAAGCCAAGTGTGGTTCCTGGATATGGGAGGGGTGGTCTGAACTACACACCAAACCAAAAGTCACTTTTGCACAATGCTAGTTGTATATGTATGGCCTGTTATGCTTAGTGCAGTGGTAACAACCGAGAGGTGTGTGTATCTGTGATGTATATGGATACACCCCCTGGTTGTGTTGTGTGTTACAAGTCCTGTGGTCATGAAGCATGGTATAAAACATAACCTGGCAGTGCTGATGTGCATATGTGATCCTGAAATAGGCGTCTGTTAATGCATATATATTCTATCCCCCATACTGAGAGATAGTAATAGATGTACATAACTCTTTCTAAATAATGATGTCAGCACCCTATAAATACTGCAGGAGAAAAAAAGCCACCCAGTAATTCAAATAGCGCACTCTGCTAATGTGTCTCTCTCAAGTGTCATAACATAGTTAGGTAGGGGTTGGAATCCTGTAAATGCTCAGTGTGTGTTTGGGGCCTGGGGGCAGGGTGTGTGCAGTTCTCTTTGAAAGAAATGGCCCTTTTGGCAACTGGAATAACACACTACATGATGTACATTCCTCTTTGTAAAGACTGATGATGCCAGCACCCTATAAGTACAGCAGGAGAAGGAAAACCACTCAGTAATGCAAATAGTGTGCTGCGCTAATACATCTCTCTCAAGTGTCATAACATAGTTAGGTAGGGGTTTGAATCCTACAACTGCTCTGTGTGTCTGTTAGTGGGGTATGCAATTCTCTTAGAAAGAAATGTCCCTTTTGGCAACTGGAATAACACACTACATGATGTACATTCCTCTTTGTAAAGACTGATGATGCCAGCACCCTATAAGTATAGCAGGAGAAGGGAAGCCACCCAGTAATGCAAATAGTGTGCTCCGCTAATGAGTTTCTCTCAAGTGTCATAACATTGTTAAGTAGGTGTTTGAATCCTGCAAATGCTCAGTGCGTGTGTGTGTTTTTTTGGGGGGGACAGGGTGTGTGCAATTCTCTTTGAAAGAAATTGACCTTTTGGCAACTGGAATAACGCACTACATGATGTACATTCCTCTTTGTAAAGACTGATGATGTCAGCACCCTATAAGTATAGCAGGAGAAGGAAAGCCACTCAGTAATGCAAATAGCATGCTCTGCTAATGTGTCTCTTTCAAATGTCATAACCTAATTAAGTAGGGGCTTGAAACCTGCAAATGCTCAGTGCGTGTGTGTTTTTTTTTTGGGGGGGGGCAGGGTGTGTACAATTCTCTTTGAAAGAAATGGACCTTTTGGCAACTGGAATAACACACTACATGATGCACATTCCTCTTTGTAAAGACTGATGATGTCAGCACCCTATAAGTATAGCAGGAGAAGAAAAACCACCCAGTGATGCAAATAGTGTGTTCCGCTAATGCATCTCTCTCACGTGTCATAATATAATTAGGTAGGGGTTTGAATCCTACAAATGCCAAGTGTGTTTTGTCACACAGTTTGTCAATGTGTGGTGGGTGTTGCTTTTATTATTGTATGACATATAATTATAACAGTGATTGCAATGCACACATCAGGTATGTGTGTGCCACATAGAGATATGTACCTGTGACCTTAAATAGTTCCTATGTGTGAAGCTTGCCTCATGTGAATACAGCTGTTACCTGTGCCAGCATGTCCAGCAGATTACCAGACTGTACGCCATACATGTATGTTGTTGACAATGCAGGCTATTGCAGTGATCTGTGTCCTAGGCAAACTGGATGTCACACACTCATGAAAGCTGTGATATATTAATGTGGGAGAGGGTTCATGTCTGGAGTATATGTCACACATGTTATAACACAGCAAAGTCTGTGAGTAATGGACATCCAGTGTAGGTGTATGGCAACTGTTGCTGATATGCATAAAGACACCTTCTTGCTTAGGCGATACACCAAGGGACTGCACAATACCTTTGGAAATGTGAATATCACAGGATAGACAAGAAAACACTTGTCCATATGTACACACCATTACCCGTTCTACATGATGGGTGCTGCCACCTACATGGTACTACTGGAATTCTATGTTAACTACATGCTGATGACACAGTTACAGTTGTGTTACAGTAATAGAGCATGGCTTGGACAACAGGTATCCATCTGTATGATACCCATGTGGTGGTCATGTGTGTCATGTGCAGAATGCATTGTAGGCCATTGTATACATTTCCAGTCGTGGATTAACATATCGCTAGTGTGTTGGCATGTACATGAGACTGCTATATGCCAAACAGCATTCTTCACAGGGATGTGTGTGGCTCAGTAAGAATGGCTACTGGTATAGTGTAGTACTGCAGGGATATCACTGACACTGGGTTTCCTACATCTGTGTATCATTTGAGGATACATCATGTAATAGGTTCATAGGTTCATACTAGGCTATCTGCCCTAGGGCAGTTATAAGCCTAGCCAGACTGTGTTTGTCTTTTTCCAAACATGTTAACTGAATTTTGATATGGCCTTTTTCCAGGTTAGTATACTCAGCCTCTGTGTAACAGTGACACAGAAGTGATACCCGGGGTAAACCTACAATCTCCCATCCACTCAACAACATTCCTCTTGCAGATAGTCATTAAGGGACTCTACCTAACCTGGACTGTGATTTTATTCCAGAGTGAAGGGAGGCTCTGGGTTATGAATCTGTTCCTCCAGCATGTCCTATTTATGTAAGTGCTGAGGTGCAAGTGTCACGAGCACATAGCTCCATGGGATTTGGATTTTCTGAGGTGCAGCATGTCCATTAATTCCAGGTTGGACATGGTTCTATATGTCAGGCATCTGTTTGAGCCCTTTGATCCCCTTGGTGAGGTACTTTTGTGGACTTTCCAGTTGCTGCAGGTCAGGTGTCTGGTGAGGTACACCACAAATGGGGCATTGTACTCAATTATGGGCCTGATGAGGGATGACTAAAAAGGCACGGTGACCTCCTGTGATCTAGCTGTGAATCCCTTCATGATTAGGTGGCCTATATAAACTGTCTGTGTAACCACTACAATCATGTGGTTGTCAAATGACAGTTTGCTATCAACTCGGGTCCCCAGGTCCCTAATCATTTGTACAGTACTTAATGGCTTACCACCTATGTGTTAATTTGTGGGCACTTAGTTTTTGCCAAAGGGGATGACTATACAGGTTTTGGCGTTTAGCTTGAGGCCATGGCTCTGGCACCAGCAGTCTGTTTCTATGAAGCCCTTTTGTAGGATGCTTCTGTTGGCTGGTGAGTTGATTATGGTGCACAGTTTGCAGTCATCTGCGAACCTGCTCAGCCACAGTCTTTCAGTGTTGGCCTGTACCTCCGAGAAATATATACCAAACAAGAGAGGTCCCAGGACTGAACTCTGTGGGATGCCATTTGTAACCGGTTTGGAGTGTGCCATGGCTCCAGCAATTCTGACCATATGTGTTCTGTCCATGAGCCAGTTTGCAATCCATCTAGTGACATAGGGGTTTATAGTTATGCTGGTGAGCGTCTCTATAATGCCTGAGTTTGGTATTGTATTGAAGGCTTTTGCGAGGTCAGGGTAGGCTGTGTTGAACACCTTCCCCTCATCACTGGCCTTGGTGACTGCTTCAAAGACATCAACCAGGTTTAAGAGGCAGGATGTGCCCTCAACAAAGCCGAACTGGGTAGGATCCAGTGTCTGTAGGTCCCCAATAACTTTTTTATGAGGTCTATGATGATTCTTTCCATAGCTTTGCAGACCAAGCTAGTCAGGTGTACAGGGCAATAGTTTCCAGGATCCGTTGAGGCACCACCTTTGTGGAGAGGGATCACTTTTGCTGTACGCCACTCCTTGGCTACATATCCTGTAGTAAGGCTGGGATTGAACAGTAGTTTTATGTTTGTGTTTAGTTCTTCTTGGAGTTCACGTAGGATGCAGCCTGGGACACTGTCTGCTACCATTGATGCTGTGTTTCTGCTTTGGAGAGGGTGACTGAGCATCTCAGATGTCAGGGGGGCATCACTCTGCTGGGATATATATTTGCCCTTGTGGTCGGGAGGGGGGTGAGATGTTTGTGCTGAACCTGTCAGCAATGATGTTGGCAATGTATGTGGCTTAGGTGTATTCTGTGTCATTTAGGACAACTTCTGAGCATATCTGGGTGGGAATTCCCACCCAGATTCCTAACATAAGTAAAGAAAGCCTTGTGATTATCCTTAGCATCTTGTGCAATATTTCTTTTGAAGCTGGCCTTAGACGATTTTATGAGTGCCCGTAATTGTCCAAATACTGATCAGAGATGCCTTCCCTTTGTGAGATATTGGTCGATCATGTAGTAGCTTCCTCCTTCTATTGTTTTCTGTTATGTGGCTGGGGTCCACCAGATGGACGCCTGTCTTTGGAGGATTGGGTCTTCATTATATATGGAATTGCATGATCTGTGCATTCCTGGAGGTGTTCATAGAATGCGTTTATAAAGGATTCAGCAGTGTGGGCCGTATTTTCCACAGGCCCAGGGGCTGTGAAGGATTCCACCTTTGTCTCGGTTTTGAGCTGTGTGGAATTTGCTTTACACAACTTTTTCACTGTGGTTTTCTGTGCAGGGGCTGTGGTTAGTATGTGAATATACAGTGAGATTACTCTATGGTGTCATCTTACCAGTGAGGGATACACTTCTGGTCTGGAGCATAGAGTCCCCATGTTGGTGATGATCAGGTGCAGTATGTTTTCCCCTCTTGTGGGAGTGGTAACAAGTTGTTCCATAGCATTTGAGTTTATGAATTCTAGGAACCTTTGGCCTAGGGTGTTGGAACTACAGTAATGCTCCCAGTCTATGTGTGGGTAGATGAAGTTGCCCAATATAATGTTGTTTGGAGACACCTTCATATATTCATGTGTTCTTAAGTAGGCCAAGTGGGTTTCCTGGGTTTAGGAGGGTGGTCTGTAGCAGGCTATGAACTGGAAAGCAGTTTTACCCACTGTTAGTTGCACGTGGATAGTCTGTGATGCTTCATGCTGTGGCACCAACCTGCGGTGTGGGTATCCTTGACATTTATTGATACTCACCCTTCTTTTATAGTTAGTTCCATGTTTTGGGGCTGTAAAGCATGGTATGAGGTGTAACCTGGTAGTGCTATGGTGCTCTTGGGAGCCTTGAACCAGGTTTCTGTCACTGCACAGATATCAACATTCTCCATGCTGAGTAGAGTTTGGACTGCATGCATCTTGCGGTTTACATGTCTGGCATTGAGTATCATTACTTCCATTTTCTTATCCCCTGTGCTACCTATGTAGGTGGGTTTGTGTTTTCAGCCTTACCACCAGAATGCAAAGATGTGCAGACATTACACTGCTGGAATTAACACTGGTGTATAAAAAACTACAATGACAATCATACTGTTAATGCATCAGGCATGCTGGGATATACCCACAATGGTATCATTACACTGTACTGTTAACAACATGATAATATTACTACAGTTCTATGTAGTCACCCTGTGCATCAGCACCATGCTATCCTGTTCCTGCATCAATGTTACAGATTGCAGGAGGTGGCACAGTTTCATCATGTGCACAGGGTGTGTACTTGGTATGCCAGAGTCTGCCATTGACACATCCAATCGAGATGTATGTGTGTGTGTGTGTGTGTGTGTGTGTTAGTGAGGGACAACAGTGTGTGTATGTGTTAGCCCTAGGTGTTAGCATTATGCATGTGTGTATGCATGCACACAGTTCCACCTCATGGCTGCCATATACGGGTGTTTGTAGAAAGCCACAGACTGTACCTGCCAGGTCATACAGATCCCTGTCTCTGGCCACAGACACTGTACCTGCCTGGCAGGGGTGCTACAGACAGTATCAGGTACTAAGCCAGACAGGGTACTGTCATCAGAAGCAGTTGGTTGATGACTGGACACATGTCCCTGCTGGGACTGTCCAGAGCCACGTGCACATGGTCTTCTAGGGTGGTCTGATAACAGCACAGACCCAGCATTGCTGGGGCTGGTATTAGCACTATGGGAGCGGCTGCGGGTTTGTTGTCATCTGCGACGACTGCCAGCTGCTGATGTTGCTGGCATATGTCCAAGTCAACGCGTCAACCATCCTGCATTGCCCTGGCTCATGGACATGTATTTGTGGAACAGATCTAATGTGTCTCCCCAACGTCTGTCAATGACCTCGCCGACAGTACGGATGGCAGCCGCTACGTCATGCATAGTGTCATTCATAGCAGTGTGATGTGCTCTAAGTTCCTTCAGACCCTGTCTGGTGTACCATTCCATATGTGCCTGTGCCTGTATTACAGCCCAGAACATAGCTGAGGTTGAAAGACCTCTGTGGGCACGTCTGACAGGGGCAGTACGACCATGGATGCTCCCACGAGAATCCCTGGACATCTGCCTGTGTGGTACCATGTCAGGACTCTGGCCATGGCTGCTGTGAGGGGATGCATGTGCCACTGATACCACATTACCCTTGTCAATGCCCACTGTATGCTGTCCCTCAGCTATGGACATTGGTGACAATGGATGTATCGGCAGGATGACTGTGCACATTGATGGGGTTGACTGCTGTGTACTGTCGATTGGCTGACCAACAACAGACGCTGTCACACCTCCCTTTACCATTACACATGTATCATCATTATCACTATCCCCAGCAGTGGCTTCAGGTTCCCTGCTGCATGCCAACAGAGCAACATCAGAACCTGTGAGAGGAAGACAGGAAACACATTTTACGATGTGTACACAATGTTACCACAGATGCACACGGGCACATGCACACATGCACATGGGCAGATGCACACATGCACATGGGCACATGCACACATGCACATGGGCACATGCACGCATGCACACAGGCACATGCACACATGCACATGGGCACATGCACACGGGCAAATGCACACATGCACACATGCACACATGCACATGGGCAAATGCACACATGCACACATGCACATGGGCACATGCACATGGGCACATGAACACATGCACACGGGCACATGCACGCATGCACACATGCCCATATTCACACGGGCACATGCACACATGCACACATGCACACATGCACACATGCACATGGGCACATGCACACATGCACATGGGCACATGCCCACATGCACATGCACACATGCACACACACATGCACATGTGAACACATGCACACTCCTCAGTATATGAAATACAAACACACACACACACACCTGCAATCCAACACATACACAATACTGTTTGAGGGTATTATTACTATTATTATCATTAGTATTAATAGCATTGTTATTACACACTCACCAGCATGGATTGGCTGCCTTGCTGTTACTCCAGAGGGACCTGCACAAATAAGACAGTTATTATCAGTGGGCACAACTGTGCCATTGATACTGTGAGTATGGTACAGTACAGTAGTACAACAGTTGGCTTTCACAGGTGTACTGATGATATTCAGAATATCAATCTTGCACAAGAATTTCCAGGATAACAGATACACACACAGTACACATTTCACACATGCATAAACTACCAGTGCAGACAACACTCAAGTACAGATATGGCATGTTACCTGCACACTCCATGTCCACATGCTGGGTGGCTCCAGCCTCCATCATGACACATGTCTGTGGATGTTGTTGTTGTTGGCCTGGAGCCACAACACTTAGGAGGAGCTCCTCCAGTCTGGTGAGGGGGGGTGGATAGGTACCTCACCACCTGTGGCAAGCTGTCTGTGGATATCAGACGCATGCTGACGGACATTTCTAATTAAATCACTGCAGTGATGGCATACCTGCTCATATGTCCGGTTATTCATGCCTATGTCATTTACCTGACGGACAAGGTCTTGCCACAGTGCAGCCCTCTCCTGCTGGTTCTGGCTGGTCCGGGAAAACAGTGTGGAAAAATCCCGCACCAGGCTCTGGTGTATCTCCTCATCCTCTGCAGCTGAATAACAAGGGTTACGCTGATGCACCATTGACCTGGAAGGAAAAGAAAAATATGTGAGCAAGTAATATGGCACACATAATACTCTACTTTACTGATATCACTGAACTGCCATATATAGCATTTGTCTGTCTATCAGGGGATACACATGTAAATTAACACATATCAGTGCTCAGCTAACAACTGTGTGACAGTGCCTGCCACACTCCATACAACAAACTAGTATACACCAGCACTCGGCAAACTGTTTGAGGTCCAATGCATAACCTCACACTGGGGGTATGCATCAAGCTAATGGATGGGGAATATTGTCATCCCATGCAATGCATGCAATGCACAGTTACAATTTCAATGGTAATCCACCCTAGTCTTTGCTGCCATACCCCTACCTACACCGTAGTCATATACAGGGAACCACAGCACAACATATGGCAATGTAGTATATTTGTATCCCAATAACTGACACATCTTTCTCTGGCCTCACACCGAGGACACACACTACCATGACAGACACAAATTCAAGCTGAGCAATCACACCATTACAGACCTTGCACACAGTCAGTGGCACACTCATTCCACCTCACATAGTTGGTATTGCAATGACTACATGTGTGTGTGCATTGTGTCATTGGTAGGTACTATGCTATTGGCCCTGGGCCTACGGCAGCATAGTGTTATGCTACCCTGCCCCTTGAGACACATGTAATGTGATTGTACTTGCTCCTGTCACACAGTTACACAGAGGTGACTCATACGGCATATTACCTATTTGCATAACATTCATAACGGGTATGTCTGACATCTAAATTATACCAAAAAAAACGCTGCAATGTACAAACCACACAAAGAAGAAGCAGCCGCACCAGTCCAGTAGCTGTCAGGGCAAAAAGCTCACGATAAGGCACAAAACTGAGCACAAGAGGTTTATTAACGTGCAAAAGATTCCAGCAACAAGCACTACACACGTTTTCGTCTCCCAAGAAGACTTCATCAGATAAAACACTTCCCATAAACACACTGTTTAAATACCCTCCCCAAATAATGTAATCAATCAATTAATTAATTACTCCATCATTGTTAATTGACCTAGAAAACATTTTTTAAAAACATTTTTTAAAAATATATTCATTGAATATTTAAAAGTAATAAGCAATGCATGTTAAACTGCATCCACGACAAATAGCACTGGTAAAATTGAGTTGAGAAAGCAATATCACAAAATAGAAAATACAGATACAACCTATATATATGCAAAACTTATTAAATGTGTTGTACTTTAATTTTATTTTATATGTTGTGCCTTAATTTTCAAATAAGGCACTATAGAAATGGATTCGTTTAACCCAGGGGATTTATTGGCTTCCAACAAGATCTGCCAATATGTTTCCTTGTGGGCCAATCTTGCCTCCCAAGGGCCACCCCTAATGTCCTTGTGGACAACCTCTATGGCAAAAAACAAAAATTTAGCATCCTCACATAAAATGGTATGTTTGTATAAAGCACTGGTGTTCTTACGTTTGGCAATATCATAAATATGTTCGTAAATGCGTCTGGAGAATAGCCTTTCAGTTTTGCCGACATAAAACGCCGAACAATTCTGACATGTTGCCAAATAAACTAGCCCACCGGACTTGCAGTTATAGTGACCCCTTGCCTTTATGTCCCTACATCTACTCTCCAAATAGACATGACTAGCTTGCATAACGTGCTTACAGGAAGAACAGTGACCACACTTAAAGGTACCTATATTGGTTCTAGAATGTTGCAAGGAAACATCTTGTTGTTCCAAAGTTCTTTTGATGTTGGTACCCCTCCTAAATACAGTTTTAATGTCCCTGTCCTTGAAAGTGTCCAAGTCAGTCAGATCCCTAAACATGCCCCATTCCTTTTCAACAATGTTTCTAATGTGGGTCGCGTTTCCACTAAACTCAGTAATGAAGGTAAAACAACCAACATACTGGTCTAACATGTTACCTGTGGGTCCGTGTTCTTGAATAACAACCTTTGTTCCTAGAATGGGACCAAATCTGGAAGACCTTGCCAAAGTGACCTCTTCTTGTACAGCCTGGATCAATGATACAGGATAACCCCTTTCCAAAAATAGGGATTGCAAAATATCACATTCCTTATAATAGTCCTCATCCAGAGAGGTCATCCGGGAAATACGAACATATTGCCCCTTGAGAATCCCCCTTTTCTGGAAACTAGGATGCGAACTCTGATAATGTAAGTACCCGTTGGAAAATGTGGGTTTTCGATAAATGTTAGATTTTACCCCCTGATCATCCTTGGTAAGTGTCACATCAAGGTAATTAACACTGTGATGGGATATTTGATGGGTAAACTTTAAAAAATTAGCGGTGGTATGTATGTACTCAATAAACTTTCCAATATCATCCACGGGTCCCATCCAAAAAATACAAATGTCGTCAAGGAATCTACAATAGTGATTCCAAAATTTGGAAAAGGGGATGTTCAAAATATATTTCTTCTCCCATACGGACATGACAATGTCGGCATAAGTAGGTGCACAATTCGCCCCCATAGAGACACCTGTCACTTGGTGAAAATATTCACCAGAATAGAACACAAAATTGTTCTTTAAAACAAGGCCCAACAACTCAGTAATAGCATGCACATCATTATTAGTAATCTGGGGACATTGCCACAAAGCTTCTTCCAACCATTCGAGACCCAATTCAGTAGGAATAATGGAGAAAAGATCCACCACATCAATGGTTAAAAATACCATGTTGGATTCAAACAAGTGGGGAGTAATACTATGCAGGAAAGCCCAGGAGTCTTTAAGAATATATTCCTGCCTACCCCATAACTCCTTCAATCTCCAATCCACAAATTTGGATATAGTATGGGTCTTCGAACCTTGTGCTGCTACAATGGGTCTTAATGGTGGATCAAGGGGGTTTTTGTGAACCTTAGGTATCCCGAAAATGGAAGGTATCCTAGGTTCTGTATTGGAAAGAAAAGTATAGGTTTGAAAATCAATTACCTCCTGGTCTAACAAATCCTGTATAGTTAGGTCTATCTTGTGATAAGACACATGAATTTTGTTCAGGGAAGCAGAAGTATATTTTTCATGGTCATGTAAAATATCATACATCTTACCCTGATAAACAAGACAATCCATTATAACCGTCCCCCCACCTTTATCCGGTTCCATAACCCTCAGTGTGGAGTCACTACTAAGCTGTTCCAGGAGTTCTTTTTCCTGCAATGTTAAATTAGCCACAAACCGGTCCATTCCCAACTCCCTTCTAAACCTGCCCTCAATCCTTTTCTCCAAGTTTTTAAGCTGTGGGTGTAGAGGAGGGTTAAAGGTACTAGATTTTCTTAAATGGAAGCTAGGAATGCCGTTGGAACCACCCAACAGGTTTTCCAAGTTGAGCTTATGAATGAAAAGTTTAAGATCTAAAATGGCATGAATTAAATTACTACATTTTTTGGGGACAAATTTAAAGCCCTTGGTAAACAACTGGAAACAATGATCGGAAAAAACAAAATCACTATAGTTGTAAATGTGATAGTTATTTTGAGTATGTAAAGTATATTGTCCCAGGGATGTAATGACCTGCACATTGTTGTTTACCAGTTCTGCCTCTGATTTTTCTTCCACCCCCGAACAAACCCCCCTCCCCCTCTCTGTTCTGGAGGGGCTCGATCTAAAGGGTGGTAGTTGTTAGGGGGTTGCTGTCCCTGCTGACATATATGCTCTGACCTACGTAGGGCTGGTTCTCCATCATCAAATACTTCCTATATCTCACCATGGGGGGTTTCTAAATTCCTATTATCCCCAATTGCACCCCCGGAGGAACCATGTGTTGAAAAAACCTGCTCAGAGTCATGATAGTAAGACTTCCATTTAGGTGGAGGTGGGCTAGGGTATTGTCGCCCCTGTTCATACTCTAATAAATACCTTCTCAATTTCTTGTATTTACAGTTCAAAACAGTTTCACAATGTAAATCAACCTCCCTTCTAATGTCGTGGTATTTAGCAGAATCAAACAACAAATCATCGGACATACGTTTAAAGTAATCAGAAATGTCTTGTTGCAATATTAACAGCTCATCACTATTCTTTTTAATAATGGCTTTAACAATATTGCGCCCACATTGATCAAAAGCCTCAATAAGGTCTTTATGAAATTGACTCCCCGGAATGACCTGATTCGGGTATTTATATACCCTCAGGCCCTTGGGTACAGTACCTTTGTTTAAATTTTCCGTCAGATATAGGTTGTCCAGTTCCAATGTCCTGTAATGGTACAATGCGTTTTCAAAACGCCGTTGAAGTTCCGAATAGTTGAAACCACCAATTCCATGCCCCTTATAATGCTCCTCATATTCGAATTTAGGCTTGGCAAAAATCCATTCGTTAAAAGACGAGGTAGGACAATTGCTGGCCTGAATACCAGGGTCCGGTTGAGCTGCAATAGTAGGGGAAGAAGCAGTATCATGAAATACCGCTGGCGTGCTGTTAAAATCCGTAGAAGGACCATTTCCTGATCGGACTTTCCCCCATACACGGACTGCACCATCTAATGGGGGTGGAGCGAGTGAGTTACTCTTGGAAGGAACCACCAACCTAGAGAGGTTCCGCTGTTCGTGAAGTATAGTGTTAATACCCATTCCAATGGGAGTCAAAAGGTTGATTAAAGTTGTTAACTGGCCCGTGAGCTGAGTAAATCCATCCATGTCGGACCTGGATACGTCCACAGAGTTACCCCTCTGTTTCTCCTGCCCCGGAGAGACCACCGGACTGGCAGCCATAGCAAACTATACCAAAAAAAACGCTGCAATGTACAAACCACACAAAGAAGAAGCAGCCACACCAGTCCAGTAGCTGTCAGGGCAAAAAGCTCACGATAAGGCACAAAACTGAGCACAAGAGGTTTATTAACGTGCAAAAGATTCCAGCAACAAGCACTACACACGTTTTCGTCTCCCAAGAAGACTTCATCAGATAAAACACTTCCCATAAACACACTGTTTAAATACCCTCCCCAAATAATGTAATCAATCAATTAATTAATTACTCCATCATTGTTAATTGACCTAGAAAACATTTTTTAAAAACATTTTTTTAAAAATATATTCATTGAATGTTTAAAAGTAATAAGCAATGCATGTTAAACTGCATCCATGACAAGTAGCACTAATAAAATTGAGTTGAGAGAGCAATATCACAAAATAGAAAATACAGATACAACCTATATATATGCAAAACTTGTTAAATGTGTTGTACTTTAATTTTATTTTATATGTTGTGCCTCAATTTTCAAATAAGGCACTATGGAGATGGATTTGTTTAACCCAGGGGATTTATTGGCTTCCAACAAGATCTGCCAATATGTTTCCTTGTGGGCCAATCTTGCCTCCCAAGGGCCACCCCTAATGTCCTTGTGGACAACCTCTATGGCAAAAAACAAAAATGTAGCATCCTCACATAAAATAGTGTGTTTGTATAAAGCACTGGTGTTCTTACGTTTGGCAATATCATAAATATGTTCGTAAATGCGTCTGGAGAATAGCCTTTCAGTTTTGCCGACGTAAAACGCCGGACAATTCTGACATGTTGCCAAATAGACTAGCCCACCGGACTTGCAGTTATAGTGACCCCTTGCCTTTATGTTCCTACATCTACTCTCCAAATAGACATGACTAGCTTGCATAACGTGCTTACAGGAAGAACAGTGACCACACTTAAAGGTACCTATATTGGTTCTAGAATGTTGCAAGGAAACATCTTGTTGTTCCAAAGTTCTTTGATATTGGTACCCCTCCTAAATACAGTTTTAATGTCCCTGTCCTTGAAGGTGTCCAAGTCAGTCAGATCCCTAAACATGCCCCATTCCTTTTCAACAATGTTTCTGATGTGGGTCGCGTTTCCACTAAACTCAGTAATGAAGGTAAAACAACCAACATACTGGTCTAACATGTTACCTGTGGGTCCATGTTCTTGAATAACAACCTTTGTTCCTAGAATGGGACCAAATCTGGAAGACCTTGCCAAAGTGACCTCTTCTTGTACAGCCTGGATCAATGATACAGGATAACCCCTTTCCAAAAATAGGGATTGCAAAATATCACATTCCTTATAATAGTCCTCGTCCAGAGAGGTCATCCAGGAAATACGAACATATTGCCCCTTGAGAATCCCCCTTTTTTGGAAACTAGGATGCGAACTCTGATAATGTAAGTACCCGTTGGAAAATGTGGGTTTTCGATAAATGTTAGATTTTACCCCCTGATCATCCTTGGTAAGTGTCACATCAAGGTAATTAACACTGTGATGGGATATTTGATGGGTAAACTTTAAAAAATTAGTGGTGGTATGTATGTACTCAATAAACTTTCCAATATCATCCACGGGTCCCGTCCAAAAAATACAAATGTCGTCAAGGAATCTACAATAGTGATTCCAAAATTTGGAAAAGGGGCTGTTCAAAATATATTTCTTCTCCCATACGGACATGACAATGTCGGCATAAGTAGGTGCACAATTCGCCCCCATAGAGACACCTGTCACTTGGTGAAAATATTCACCAGAATAGAACACAAAATTGTTCTTTAAAACAAGGCCCAACAACTCAGTAATAGCATGCACATTATTATTAGTAATCTGGGGACATTGCCACAAAGCTTCTTCCAACCATTCGAGACCCAATTCAGTAGGAATAATGGAGAAAAGATCCACCACATCAATGGTTAAAAATACCATGTTGGATTCAAACAAGTGGGGAGTAATACTACGCAGGAAAGCCCAAGAGTCTTTAAGAATATATTCCTGCCTACCCCATAACTCCTTCAATCTCCAATTCACAAATTTGGATATAGTATGGGTCTTCGAACCTTGTGCTGCTACAATGGGCCTTAATGGTGGATCAAGGGGGGTTTTGTGCACCTTAGGTATCCCGAAAATGGAAGGTATCCTAGGTTCTGTATTGGAAAGAAAAGTATAGGTTTGAAAATCAATTACCTCCTGGTCTAACAAATCCTGTATAGTTAGGTCTATCTTGTGATAAGACACATGAATTTTGTTCAGGGAAGCAGAAGTATATTTTTCATGGTCATGTAAAATATCATACATCTTACCCTGATAAACAAGACAATCCATTATAATGTATTATAATATATCCATTATGTCTGACATCTACTAATAAGGAGCCTTGCTTGTTAATGCTGGGTGGTTTTAGTCCAGGGTATGGCTTATTTGTGGATAGGAACCTGTACCTCCAGCATGTGCTCTTTACTGCGTTGACAAGGATGAGGGCCATGGGTCACTTAGGCTGGACAGATTGTGAGGTGTTACCATGGTGATTGGACAACTGGTATGGGTGTGACATAACTCTGTATATCCAGCAGTGGTAACCTCTGTGTAGGTAGTATGAAAGACACTCTGTGATTTTGTCAGTCACTCTGCATAGGGAATGTGTTTGAGGGCATTAACACTTTTTGTTAGGTATGTCTGTGTCCTTTACCCTTGCTGTAGTTGTCATGGGAGGTACATACTGTATAGGACATTGTGAGGTGTAGAGGGGTACAGTGACCTAAATTTCCCTAGATGACACACTATTTGTGATGACACGTACCATGTGCTGGGATTACAAGACTAGTGTGCCACTGTGAATATCAAAGGGGAGGCTATTGTACACTTGTTTCCCATGTTCCCTTCTGACACATCCAGTGGTAGGCAGGCAACCACCTATGTGGTGGTTAGTGGTTAAAGTGTTTTGGAATGGGGTAAGGTACTCCAGTATCCACACTGCTGTTCAGTCCATGCCTTTGTCACCAGGCACCTGTTGCAATACATCTGCCCACATGTGCCTCTTTCAGTCTCTCTCTCTCTCTCTCTATATATATATATATATATATATATATATATATATATATATAAAGAGAGAGAGAGAGAGATATTCATATACATACATATCTATAGACATTCATATCTGTCTGTATATGTGTATGTATCTATAGATATCTATATATGAATGTGACTGTTACATATATATATATATATATATATATATATATATATCTATATATATATATATATATATATATATATACATATTCTATCTATCTATCTATATGTGTATCTATTTATATATATATGTATATATATATATATATATATATATATATATATATATACATATATACATACACACACACACACACACACACACACACACACACATATATATATATATATATATATATATATATATATATATATATATATATACACATACACATACACACACTAACATACTTCTAAACATCCATTGCTGTACAACCTACATTGTACATTGTACATTGTACTACAGCCTGCATTGATATGTGCACATAGCAACCTTCAACTACATATGTATGTCCAGTCTTCACTAACAGTTGCAGCATGTCCCTTTCCCTATGCACATCTTCATATACATATAGATACAGACTGCTAACACATATGGAGGGTTCACAGTATGTAGATTATTATATTATGTAGTTTACATTACCTTTGTTTCTGACAGCTTTTTTGGATGGCTTGCTGTTGACTGGCTGGCTTGCTGCTGGCTGGCTTGCTGCTGGCTGGCTGTCTTGCTGCTGGATGGCTTGCTGCTGGATGGCTGCTGGCTGGCTTGCTGCTGGCTGGATGGCTTACTGCTGGCTGGCTGGCTTGCTGCTGGATGGCTTGCTGCTGGATGGCTGCTGGCTGGCTTGCTGCTGGCAGGCTGGCTTGCTGCTGGCTGGCTGGCTTGCTGCTGGATGGCTTGCTGCTGGCTGGCTGGCTTGCAGCTGGCTGGCTGGCTGGCTTACTGCTGTCTTGCTGGCTTTTTTTTTTTTTTTTTTTTTTTGGTGTCTGGTGTCTCTCTCTCTCTCTCTCTCTCTCTCTCTCTCTCTCTCTCTCTCTGTGTCTCTCTCTCTCCCTCCAGTTGCTACAGTGATATTATTGCATGTGTGGACTGGGAGTACAGGCTGCTTTTGTAGGTATCTGCACATGTGCATGTGATGGCCTCTGCACCAAATGTTGGCCAGCATTTACTAATTGCATGCAGCATGCTGTGTGGTAATTGCAGTTCACACTGTGATTTCAGGACAGTGCTATAAAATGTTAGGTTAGGTAGGCGTAGGCCTTTCAGTTTTTCAAGGTGGAGAACATGCTGGTTTGCTGTGGACACTATTGTGTGAGTCAAAAGTTTGGTATGTCTCTCATATCTAAGGCGGTGTTGTAGCCACTGAAATGCATGTTGTACAGAAACCTGACTGTTGCTTCTTCCAGTTAATTCTTCTCAGTGTGCATGTTAATTCACACCTAATAATGCTAATACTGTTTACATGGGAGTGTGTACTTTTCTGTGGGACTTGTGGATTGACTGGTATACAACAGTAGCTCTTGCAATTTCTTGCTATGGCTTCACTATTTAGCCTTTACATTCACTCCTTGAAGGCCTGCTATTTGTCTTTACTGGAATGTGATGCTATGGCTTTCCTATTTTCCATTTACATTCACTCCTTGTAATGCATGATATATTTCTTTCAGCAGCAATTTCATATATGTTTGGTGTGGTTTGGTGGCACTGCATGCAGTCTGGTGAGGCCAAGGTGTGGGGTTTGACACTTACAAGGGTATCTTATTTTGCTGCTGAGCAGTAGTGGGGCCTTGTACTTTGTACTAACAGTTATGAATATCAGGCACATGCAGTGCTTGTAAACTGCTATACTGTCCTTAGTTTATTAGATGGCTACATCCTTTGATCTTTCTGGGTTGTACTCCTACATGAGGGTGTGCTTGTGGAGGCAGTTCTACAGCTATTCACAGAGTGTGTAACAGCAGACAGGCTGATATGCCTGTGTGTTTCTGACACTTGCAGGCTTCAGATACTCTCAGGTATATATTTGAGCAGCCTCAGGGAATGGTACATATCAGTGGGATACACCCATGATATATTTCAGATATTTTGCAGTTGTGACTGTGGGGTATTTTGAGCATATGTATTACTACATCATATCTGACATGCAAGTAGTGTCTACTTTAACTTATTGACAGTTACCATTACGTGGGATTCCCCACCTTTCTGCCTACTGTTAGTACATTTCACGGGGAGTCAGTGGGGCACAGTTAACATTTGTTTGCAAATCAGGGACATCCCTGTAAATCAGTCACAGTTGGGAGGTCTGGCCTCTTACCTATTCAAATATGGTGGTGTTTATCCTGCTCTGATACTCTGTGGGGTTTGCAAGGTGCTACTGTAACATTATTACCTACTAGCATGGTTGTTTCTCTTATCACACTCATGTAATGCAATTCCACAAGAATTGCCTGTAAGGATACAAGAAACAAGTGTTGTGTAATAGCCTTCCTATATTCCTTTTACATTCAGTCCTTCTATTTCATGATATATTGCTTTCAGCAGAATGTTCTTGTATATCAGTCATGGATTTGTGGTAAGTCATGCAGACTAGTGTTTCCAAGGTCCTGGGCTCGAGACTGAGAGGGGAATTTTATTTTTCTGCTGAGCAGACTACAGGCCTTGTCAATCAGAGTGACTAAGGCACTTTTAAGCAGTTGTAACCGGGTTTGCGTTGGTTTGCGCAATGCTCACGCATGCGCACAGTCGCTTAGCTAAGCGCACACAAGCGCACACCCGCTGACTACTGCTTAAAAGTGCTTACTCTCGCTAACACCCACACTAATTTCTTTTAAAGAAAAGAAAATGGGGAGATAGGAAAGTGGTGAAAAAGGGGGCACAAAGAGGATAGGACAGTAGGAAAACAAGCTTGGGATTTGCAGGAAGGATGTAGGGAATGCCCATAGCTGCCCATTTCTTTATCAGCAACAGTTGTGCATATGTGTGTAATTTGGTGTGAAATTTGAAACCTTCCACCCCTGATAGAGGGGTGAGAACAACAAAATATGTTGTACAGCCAATTATAATTATCAGTTGACATGTCCAGCAGACATGTCTGCAAAATGGGCAGCTATGTATGGGGCGTAATTTTTTTGTGGGAACAGAGTGCCCTTTTTTATTTTTTTTTCAGGTGAGAGTGGAATGTGAGGTACAGGAAGTAGGTATATTTGGGGAGGTAGGTTGGGGAGGTTAACAGACAAGACAAACAAGACGCATACAGGGGCAGAGTATGACACATGTGGGGGGGAACACAATTGATGGGGATGGATGTTTGGATATCGCGAGCCCATGAGCCCACAGATGGCAACAGTGGAACTGAGATCCCCACCCATGGGCAGTTACCACTGCACCTTCACTGCCCAGGATGGGGCTGTGCTGGGGGCTGTATAGGACAGGCAGGCACACCCATGAGTTGTGCCACCCGTGCCTCAAGCTGACATAGGGGTTCAAGCACAGAATGCCTGATCTCGCTACGCACCACAGACCGGACACTTTGGAGGGTGAGTGGATGTTCTCCTCTGGCCACACTTGCAGAGGGGGGACAAGCTCCATCCCCTGCAGCACTTCCACCCGAAGGTGGCACAGGGCCACCGGAGGAGGTTCTGGCCTGGGCACTAGTGCCAGGTGCACTCGCCAGCTGAGGTGGGAGAGGTGGGTCCACTGGAACCCGCCTTCCCTGTTATCCTATGTTTAGCAGTATTTTATGACATTTTGGGTTAGTAACAAACAACACCATTCAAAATTAGTTGTAACAGCATGCATCAGTATTCCCATTAACCAAACACCGATGAATTCCAAACATTGAACAGAAAGCATAACACATGCATATTTAGAACAACAGTACACAATCCAACAGCATGCAGGGTTGATTGATGGCAACAGGCCATCAGGTTTGGATATGTGAACAGGGCACATGCATCAATGTACATGCAGATATGTATGAACCAACAGGACAAATGTCCATGGGAATTAATTGTGAATACACATACCCAGTTTGGTGTGGAATGGCATTATTTGTGAAATAGGGTAGGGTGAAGAAATATTACATTAACAACTTAAACTACCTATACATATGCTGTACATTTCTAGTAGCTGCAGATATATATACCCTACATGTCTTAGTACAGTTCCCTATATGTAACCTTAGGAATGTTGGTGGTGGGAATGTTACTGCTACATTAATATACATTCCATTTTTATTCATACATGCTCATATCTGGTTGTGTTCAAGTACAGCATCCTGCTATATTTGATTTATATGGCTCTAGACAACTGTGGATGTTCAATATTTCATACAACCATACTATCACCATATTGCAAGGGTACAGCAACATATCCAAATTGTGGGACAGACACATTCCAGGTTCAGTACTTTATTAAACACATTTCACTCTTTGGTTGTGGCTGTCTCATTCATTTCATAATGTACTGACTGCAGTATAAATTTATTCCAGACTTATTACAGCTTTCTTGGTTGATTCATACCTCTTTCTCACACTCTCACTTGTTTTATTTTTACAATTCATGATGGTACTGAATTCTAGGCGTTATTAACATTTCTTACTTGTTACAACAATCCTTTCCAACAGACTCACTTATTTCATATGGCAGATTTTAAAAGGGGATGTATTTGACACATGTCTATCCTCTGTAGATTGTTCACCAGTCATTTTCAGGCTGAAGCAGTTATCTGATATTAAGATACAGGTGGAAAATCTCTATTTCACACTTGTTTAATGTTTATTTCTGGATTACAGGCTGCATCACTTATCTAATCATACAGTACTAGCACAATCTTTCTTCTATGCTTATTTGAGCTTATTAATATATGACAACACTGAACTCTTTTACAAACTGTCTCACTTATATTCTATAACAATTCCAGCAAAATAATTACTAACCTGCCTGGTGGCACAACCGCACCAGCCTATCAGCATAGGCTCGCCGATTCATAGAATGGACACCTGCAGCTGTGATATAAATGAAGTAATATTGGAACATACATATCCATAATATAGGCTAAGATAATTTCTTACATATTTAATTACATGGATACTTACTCAGTAGTGGGGCATTGGGCATTTGCTGGGCCTCATGGATCCAATGGTTCAGTTGGTCCTGCTTACATCTCTTCAGGTCCGCATGGTGGTGATGGACCTGTTCACCAGTCCTTGGTATGCCTGTGGCACTGGTGAGATCATGTGCCAACCGGTTCCACGCCTCTGCCTTATATGTGCCCCAGTGAACCTGGCCCTGCATGTGTTGAGCCTCATGATCATGGACTAGGAGGCAAACCATATATTTGGACTCCTCAACACCCCACCTCTGTGCTCGGAATTGACTGCCCTCTCCTACACCTGCCATCCTGACTGCAAATGGGTTCCACAATCAGTTATGCTGTGTATTCCCACCTATGGGGCTTATATATGCCGGTTTTCCCACACATATCTGTGATTGGCCATTTTGGACATTTATCAGCTTATAAAAACCTGCTTTGTCATGCTTCTATTTCCATTCATTCCTATATATATGCTAATACTGCATTTCTCAGTACAGCTGTCATGGATTAGTGGTTTAGTACTTTGACTATGGTGCACAGTATCCTGGGTTTGAGCCTGGCCATTATTTTTTTTATTTTACTACTGTCTAGACAGGCTAGGAGGTGTGTCTGTGTAAAGGCAGTTTTGATACAGCTTGCTCAACATTGCCCGTCGGTAAGCCGGTTGGCGCTCTGCAAAGCTCCGCGCAAACGGCTTACGCTGGTAACGCGTTATTTGGCTATGAGCACGCATATTACACTGTGTGAAGTGTTGCTCAGCTACGGGCACCCTTTTTAAGCATGTTAAACTGCTGCTCACCTGCGGGCAGTCATTCTCAGCTTGTTAGAGCGCTGCTCATCTATGAGTACTTATATCATTTTTTTTTATTTTATTGTGTCGGATTTCTTCAAAAATACATGGCCCATTTCATTACATTTTACTTAAATTATAGTTATGTATATATATATATATATATATATATATATATATATATATATATATATATATATATATATATATATATATATATATATATATATACACACACACACATATATGTCAGGGGATTGTTTCATGCTTATTTAACTAAAAATAGAAAATTATGTTGTGGGGGCTCGATGACTACCTCCTCTTTGGCCAATGTCTCTACCGCTACTCTATTGCTACTTGACTTCATTTGCATATTTAGATCTGATATGCTTTTCAATGACTGCTAACTGTGGCTGAGCGGAGGGCATACCCGTGCAAACAAGCGCAACTATGGGCAAACATTTTTTAAATTATAAAAAAAAATTAAACTGTTATTTTTATGTTTTACATTACAGTTGGGTTTATAGTCTGTGGGGGCATGTGTGGTGTTGTGTTTCTTTACATTTACGCGTACTCGCTCGTGGGAGTTTACTTTCAGGACTCTGACTCTTCTGGGGGTGTGTCCCTTTGCAGAACTCGCCATTCGGACACGCCCCCTACTTTCCTACACAGACCGTGTTAGCCTAGGGTGTGATTCAGCATGCCCTCATGAATATGCATGGCATGCTGACGTCATACCATTTAACTGCAGCCTCCATGTAAGACATGTTAACTCTTACACGGAGGTTTCGTGAATCCTGCCCTGTATGTGAATACAATATTCTATATGGAGTTAATAAAGTTTTAAAAAGTAAATGAACCAAAGGAAAGAAGATAAAGTTGGATATAATTCAATTTGGAATTAACATGTTAATATATACAGATTAAATGAAAATTAAGTTATCAAATTTCTGTTAGTTGTATATGCTTATTATACAGTTCCCCTCTTTGAGTATTGCATGCAAGCATTTAGCCAGAATCTTGTTTACAGTGCAGTAGAAAGAGATAGGAGCATTAAGGAGTATTACTGCAGAACAGCATGGAGGGTAGCATTTTGATCAGTGAAATTCAGTTTAAATAAAAGCCAATTTGGTGAAAAAAGTTTATTTATTTATTTATTTATTTGACATTTGTTTCCCGGGGTGGTCTGACTGGGTCTATAGAACCCGTTTTCTGCGCAGGCCTGGGGAGAAAAGCTCCACATACAGTACAATACAAATATACTATAATCCAATACAATTAAAAATTACATTAGAAATATTATACAAAAAATAAGTTGAAAGAACAAACTACAACAAGATGTTGTAATATATTACAACACATCTAGACAATTCTATACAGTTAAAACATTACAGACAATAATAGTCACTCTCACAATACATGATGTAGACAGTATTCAAAAAAATAGTACGTAGGTATGCAATGTGTGACACTGACTGTTATAGTACATGTAAAACAGAATGTTAGTTTCAGTTAGGAAAATAATAGCCAGAAAGTTAGTGATGCAGACAGTGAGAGCGTTAAAAAGAATAGAAGCAATACACCCTGAGCAGTAGCTTAAAAATATGGTATAGAAGCAGAGAAGGAGTTAGAAGAGCTTTAGGATCTTGCAGTCTGTGACGGATTGTAATGTGACAGAAAGAGGAAGACCTGAGCATTAGGCATGCTCTATGCAGGAGCAGAGCCATGTATTTTTGAGATGATTTTTTAAAGAGGCATTGAAATGGGTTAGGCCAGGAATAAATCTGGTAGCTAGAGGTAGCGTATTCCAATGTATAGAGACAGAGTATGAATACAGAATGTGACCAGGTTTTCTTGTGGGTTTTGAGATAGCTAAGAGATTTTTGTCTTCTGATCGTATGGATCGATTTGGTGTGTAAGGTGTGACTAGACTTGCTAGTGAAGGGCAGGAAGTGGGCTTGAATATAAGGTTGTGCAAGGTGGATAGCTGAATAAAGGCAAGTTGGTTGGGGAGTTCAAGCCAGTTTAATTCTAGGAGTGGTTTACAGTGGTGTGTGTGATATTTAGAGTTTATGGCAAACTTTGCAACTTTGTTGTAGCACTGTTCCAACTTGCATAGGGTAGAATTTTGTAAGTTAGTTAAGACAGGGGCACCATACAGAAGAGGGGGAAGCAAAAATGTTTTTGCAAGGGTAGTTTTGGTTGCTGCAGTAAAAAAATTGTTTGTTTCTATTTAAGAACCCCAGTTTTTGATGAGTTTTCTTTATATTTTGCTGTATATGGGGGTCAAATGAAAGTTTGTTGTCAATGATAACACCTAGAAGTTTGGTTTCCTGTATTATTTCTATGACACTATTGTCAGATGCAAGGATGTTGAAATGATCAGTGACAAGGGAGGTGTTTTGGGGATGAAAGAGTACTAGTTTTGTCTTCTTTGGATTAAGAAAGAGTTGGTCATTTCTTAGCCAGGATTCAACTGCTGTAAAGGACTGTTGAGTTTTTGAGAGTAGTTCTGGTAGTGACTGAGCAGTGCAGATTATGATGGAATCATCAGCATATTGAATCAGGGTCCCACAGTGAGAGGCAGTGTGAAGGTTGTTTGTGAAAATGTTGAAGAGTAGGGGTCCTAGGATGGAGCCTTGGGGGACTCCAGTAGTGTTGTGGAGAAAGGGTGAGAGTTTGTTGGACCATTTCACTGCTTGTTTATGATCCTTGAGGTAGCTTTGGAACCATTTTATTGTGTTATGTGAGAAGCCTAAATTAGACAGTGTGTTCAAAAGTAAGGGGTGAGACACTGTGTCAAAGGCCTTGGAGAGATCAAGGAATACCGAGGCTGTATAGCATCCTTCATCTCTGGCCGTGTTCATGGTGTCTGTAAAAGATAATAGGGCTGTAGCTCTGCTGTGGTTAGGTCGGAAGCCATGTTGAGTTTTGGTTAAAAGATTGTTTTGCAGTAGATATTGCATTACCTGATGATGGATACCTCTCTCGAGAATTTTGGATATGGGTGACAAGATGGATATAGGACGGAAATTGGATGGATCTAAAGAGTTGTCTCCTTTATGGTAGGGGTGTTGTGAGATTGTTTCCATATGGTAGGTACTTCTGATTTGGATAAAGATCTATTTATAAGGATACTGATTGGGTAGGCAACTGAGTTAGCAGGCAGTTTGAGGTAGTATGGGATGAGATTGTCAGCTGAGGTAGAGCAGGGTTTTAGTTTTTATAGAAATTTCTTAATGGTGTCGGTGGGTGGAGGCTGAAATGAAAATGGGGTTTGTATGACATTTTGTTGAGTAGGGGGGGTCATTAATGACAGGGTTAGAAGTAGTTGGTGGCATGGGGTCAGTGTCTGAATAGGTTGAAGGGTGGGGGGGGGGGGTTCCAGCATTAGGAGTATTAATTAGTAGGTCTGAAATTGATTTTATGAAGTGCTTGTTAAAGTTTTTGGCTAATTGTGATGGAGAGGTATCAGGTGATAGGGTGTGCACTCCATTTCTTCCAGGGTTAAGTTGAGAAGATATGGAGTGCCAACATTTACCGGGGTTGATTTTATGCTGGAATTGAAGCTGGGAATAATATGACTTCTTATCTCTGTTGATTAGTTTTGTCACTTTGTTACGTAGTGTTTTGAAATTAACATGATTTTGTTTATTTTTGTTTTGTTTCTAGGTTGAGCAGGCTAGGTCCCTTTGCTTCATCAGGTGTTTACATTCCTTAAAGAGCCATGGTGCCGAGTTCTTTTTGATTCTTTTCATATGAATGGGAGCTGGTGTATTAAGTATGTGAAGGAAGGTGTTATTAAAGCATAGTTCATCATCATTAAGGGGTAGTTGTTTAAGGGGTGTCCAGTCTATTTCCTGTAGGAGATTGTTGAATTTATGCTGACAAAAATTGAGTGCCTAACTGATTTTATAGTGTGTACTCTTAGTTGTTGGGAGTTTGTTCTAAGGGAGTAAGCTGGTAGATGATCACTCAGGGAGCTAGGCGGTGTACCAGAAGAGGGGTAATTGGCAGGGTGGGATACTAGGATCCAGTCTATGGTGGATTGGCAGGCAAGGTCTTTGTTGTGTCTTGGAGCATTGATAAGCTGAGAAAATCATACAGATTTATACTGTTTGTGGCGGAGTTGGAAACTATGGGTTGCCAATCTATATTTTATATTTTATTTATATATATATATAGTTTGTCTATCTATATTTACATCTCCTAAGTTTCAAGGTTTATTGTTTGGATTGTCCAGGATAAAATATTTTCTAACACTGGTATATTGTTACCTGGTAGGATATACATTACTATTATACAAATTATTTTTGATATATTAAGGTTCAAAAAGGAGATTAGCACCTCAGCATTGGAAAAGATGTGTATATTACTGGTATATTTATTTTATTATTTTTATTTTTTATTTTACATTTGTTAACCGGGCATGTCTGACTGAGCCGAAAAGGCCCTTTTTCAGCAGAGGCCCGGGGAGAAAAGCTCCACATAGAAGAATTACAGATACATTTAGATATTTAGACATGATCAGTATACACACAAATTACAATAGACATGTTTTTACAGTGGTATGCAGCACATCAACAGTTACAATGGAGAGAACAAACAAGAAAATATTAATTTAAAAATAAAGGTAATTAATAGATTTGTGGTGTACAGCTGAAATTTGGAACATAGGTAGAATACATACATAGTACACGGGTACAGTACATACATTGTACATTAGCCAGTGTTTGTGAGTCAGAGTGAAAACTATGATCAAGTACTCTAGGTTTAGTATGTGTACTTTATCCACTTTCACTAACCTGGAGAGCAGTCATGGCACTGCCAACTTTGCTTGAGATGTTGCCTAATGAGGTTTTTAAAGAAGGCTTTGGATGATGTATTTTGTATGGGTCTATATTAGAAGCATGAAAGTTACATTCACCGAATGGCAGACGATCGACATACACGTCGATCTACCATGACAGCGAAGGACGGAAACGCTAAAAGACACAATGCCGAACGGATTTCCCTGGCCAGCAGGGTGATTGTGGGGATGAGGAAATATATCCTTTTCCCCACTCTAGAGCGATCTCAGAATTGGTATATATAAGTAGGAGGGTGTGGGGGGTGCAGGGGGGTATGTTTATAATAGTGTTTCATGTTTGTTTACTATGGTTTGACTTACCTGTATGGCACTGTTGCTTCCAGGAATCTGTTCGGTGTTGTGCCTTTTGGCATTTCTGTCCTTCGCTGATGTGGTAGATCAACGTATATGTGTCAATGTTCTAGCGTTTGGTGAATGTATTTTCGTACTTCTAACATAGACCCATTTTGTATGCTAGTGGGGAGAGATTTCCATTTTTTAGCCACTGTATTATTATGTAGTGTGTCTCCAAAGTTATTGTAGCTGTTGGGGACTTCTAGTAGTAGTTTGTTTGATGATCTAAGAGGCCTTTTGGCTGAGTGATGCTGTACTAGGTTTTTGAGGGCAGGACACTTATTGGGGAGGTAATAGATAGAATGACAGAGGCAGAGCTGATTGTAGGTTAGGAGGATGGGCAGTTAAAGCCAGTGGAGCTGTCTCAAAGCAGTACAGTGGTGAGTTCTATATGAGCATTTTGCAGCAAAGTGGGCAATTCTGTTATAGCAGGCTTTCATTTTGCTTAGTTCAGTTTTGTTGATATTAGTCAGAATGGGAGATGCATAGATTAGGGTGGATAGAAGTTGGGAGCGAACAATGGCTGATCTTGTGTTGTTAGTAAGAAATGGTTTGATACGGTAGAGTGATCCCAGTTTGGCATGTACTTTTTACATAGTTAAGTTGAGATGACTGTCATATTTTAGGTGGGAGTCTATAATTATTCCCAGTAGCTTAGCCTATGCCACTGGAGCGATTGGAGTAGCATTTGTGGAGTAGATAGTGAATTGACTGTTATCAGTGTTTTTGTTAGAACTGGTTATAATCATAAGCTGAGTTTTCTTTGGATTGAGGATAGGTTGGGCTTTGGTAAGGTAGTTTTCAATGTCAGAGAATGCTATAGTATGTGATGTTGAGTGTAGAGGGGATATAGAAGTGCTATCTCTCCCCCTTTTTTTAGATATATCTCTTGTGGTTATTGCAAAGTTTGGAGGTATTATTTCTGAGTCTTTTACATTGGGATGCAGCCATCTTCAAGTAAGGGATAGTATGTCAGGTTTATTTTGATCAATCCAGGCATGCAGTGGGGCTATTTTATTACATATACTTCTAAGGTTAAGTGTAAGTATGTTTAAGTCTTTGGGGTTACTCTTGTGGTTATGATTAAAGGTTGGGCCAGGGTTAGGATGTATGTCTCCACATTTGAGTAGATAGGTAATGAGGAATGTGTACCATGGGAAGCATTTTATATTCCTAGGTGAGAATACTGGTGTGAAGTGTGGTTTCATAGGAGGTGAGGAGGCCAGTTTGTGGCTTGAATAGAATGGGAGGGTATAGGAGAAAAGCTGGGAGGAGATATGTGAGAAGCTGTGTTGTTTATTAGGGAGAGGGTTAGAGGATGTTGTTGATGTGTATTGTTGTGTGAGGGCATGCAAATATATAGCTGTAGTGAGATTAAGAATTAAGAGTAAAGAGGCTATGCAAGTTAGGAGGAGCATGTCAACTGTGATAGTGGGTTTAAAAATAGTAAAAGTGGAATGTGTGTGTTTGAATGTAGTAAAAGTGTAAATAAAGATTGTTGTCATGTGATATGTGTGCAGCTGAAGGTAAGGTTGGAATGTTTTGACTTCAGAGTGGGCTTTGATAATGTGGTTAGGTGTTTTACCTTGCAGTTTGTGACAATGATGGGTGGGGTTGATGTGATTGGTCAGAGCTAACATTATGGTGCAATGCTACTTTGTATGTATAGTAGAAGAGAAGGTGGTAAGCCTGGAGTTAATTTAAAATAGTTTGAGATGGTAATTGTATTGTGATGGTAGAATAGATTAAGATGCATTAATGTGTAGTAGTGGGCATGTGAGTTCAAGTCGATGGATGTAAGGGAGAGTGGATAAGTTTGGCTAAATAAAAGAAAGTAAGTTGTCCATAAAATGTGGGTGTGGACAAGGCTGGGTTGTATGTAATTGGATCATAAGAATGAGTGGAAGTGGTTTGCTTAGGTGCTGGGGGAGGGTGGGATATGGGGGAAGGATAGGGGAGTGGAGCAAATGGATCGGGAAGAACCCCCCCCAAATGGTTTACCACCATAAACAATCAGTGAGGTAGGATGTTTATGGATACAAAAGACAAGTTGTCTGAACTCTAAATACTTGTCTCGAGTCACTGCATCTAATTTTTATTTTATGGGCTTTTCAATGTCTTTCCAGGGATATGTTACACTGATAAGAGTGAAATATGCTGAATTGTTAATGTAGCTTCACCTTCAGCGGTAAAAAGGCCTATGAGTGTGGGTGAATGGGTGGGGGGATATCCTTCCAGCAGATTCAACACTACAAAACAATGCAAACTAGACTTAAATTAAGTTATTTGCATATTGCCTTACATAGATTTAACTTTATTTGTTGCTTGTGTACTTCTTGCCAACAGCAGGTGAAATTCAGCTGTGCAAGTTCTTTAGGTAGTGCGATATACTGAAATTACTTTTTCCAAACCTTGGAGATTTTTGTAGAGGACAAATTCACCTGTATCAAACATGCAGGGCAACACCTTCACACCTGCACTCATATATATATATATATATATATATATATATATATATATATATATATATATATATATATATACACCCATACTGTAAATGCACAACAGTAGAGAAAAGAGAAAAAAAATCCCCTATCACTGAATTGACTTTTGGTTGAAGTAGTTTCCAATAATCAATTGTCTCCCAGATGGAAATGGGGGGAAATGGGTATAGTTTAGGCAACAGTGATAGAGAAGGATGGAAATGGAGGTAAGTTATCTGTTTAGAGTGATCTTTTGCAGTTACACTTCCCAGTGGATATAAAATAAATCATTCTATTAACTTTTTAAGTAAATCAGAGTCATATTTGAAAATTGTCCCTTTGATGTCCCATTAGTTTTGGCTTTGTCCCTGACTCTTGAACCTTGAAGCTTAAAGCTGCAGTCAGTTTAGTTTATTGTGCCTACTACTATTTTAGTAAAAGAACATTGATCATATTTATTGTGGCTATTGTTTAGCATCACAATCATATGTCTAAAGTGCTCATAATCAGCAATAGTGCCTGTGACTGCTGACTTGGGTGGAGGGCTGTCTGTGGATGAAAGTATCTTACCCTCGTATTATCTGCTGATGTTAAATAATCATTAATCCATGTTTGTGAGTCTAGTATGCATTTCTGAGAAGTTGGAACACTTTACTGTAACTATATTGACTACTAAGTGATTATGTGAAACAAGCTTGAAATACAATATTGCGACTACTATTGTTTTTATCACAGTTACATGTCTGAGGTGTATTTGGTTAGCAAAGTGTCGTAACTACTGTATGCATATGATGAGCTCTATAACCTTCAACCACTATCAGGCATACACACAACAGTATAAACAACCCCCAAGATGCACACACAGGCATGCATAACCCATGCACTTAGCTTGTATAACAGTTGTCCCTACCCCCAAAATGTCACACTGCTTTTTTTATATATGTATGTGTATGTGTGTGTGTGTGTGTGTGTGTGTGTGTGTATATATATATATATATATATATATATATATATATATATATATATATATATATATATATATATATATATATATATATATATATATATATATATATATGTGTGTGTGTGTGTGTGTGTGTGGTCTAGAATATCACACAGTAATGCCTAATGTGGTCACCTTTGACAAACACAAAATTAAGAATTAGTATTGTTTCTATCTTTAATGTTCTTTAACAAAATTGCTCTTTGCAGCACCAGCAATATCTCAGAACTGACTCCTTCTGCATTTCATATAGAGTTATATGTATTGAGAATATATCTAAATATGACTGTCAATTCTTTATTATAAAACCCCTTCTTCCTACTACTATTGGAACTGTCAAGGTATCTTTCATCCGCATTGTTCTTGATATTTTATAACTTTGTATCTCTCTGTTCTTATGACACTGTAATCACTGAGTATTGCAATTTCAGTGATCAATGCTACTTTTCTCTTCTTTTCTTGGATTACTGTATCTGTTTTTCTCATATCTATATTTATTAGGTGATCTCATGTGATATAAACTTCATCATCCTCTATAAGGCTTTGTGGTTTGTTTCCAGTGCTTCTCAGCTACTTCAAGATTATAGTGCCAGCACAATCCCCATGCACCTGTCTTGCCACATTATTATGCCTTTCAGTATACAAGCCCTTTGCCATTAGTGTGTCAAACACAGCAACAAAATGTATGACTGTTTCCAGTTCTATTTTACAGAACCTGCATTTATCTGTTTTGTCTACATGTTCAATAGACTTTGTAAATCATGTATTCCACTATCCTGGACCACAAATATTAGCCTTTCAACTTTTGGCTTAAATTCCACTCTCCTTAACCATTTCTGAATCAAATCTTGATCAACATGAGGTTGTTCCTTTAGTTTTTAATACATGTCACAATATTTATGGCTTTTCCACATTTCTTGCTTTTTCATCTGATTCTTCTCCTTATATTCTTTCTTTTGTTTTAGGCACAGTCAATAGCTGTCTGATTTTTTTTTTCTACTTCTGGTTTGATTGCCATTCTTGCTTGACACCTGAATGCTTCTGCTAAATTAAGCAGAGAGGTTATTTTAGACTTCTTCTCCTTATGTTTTAAAACTTTTACTATGTTTGGATCTGCTGAGGTCTGTAGATATGCAGGCAATCTCATGATTGCAGAATTATACATATAATCAATTTCAAAGAGGCCCATACCTCCTTTAGAGCAAGGGATATGTAGTATTGGTATACAATGATTTTTATATATCAGTTGATAAAAGTGAAACATTTTTCTTGTTTTTCTCTCAAACTGATTCAATATCTTTGGGGCCTGTCCATAACACCAAAACTGTAATTTCAAACAGGAAGAGTAAATTGGATTATAGCTTAGACTTTATTCTTAGATGTCAGGGCTGTTTTTACTATTAGTTTTAGTCTTCTGAAGTACTCCTTATTGAGTTTTTTCACATTTGCTCATGTTAAGATCAACCACAATGAATTTTGTTGATTATGTGTGACATTGAATGTACATATTTGTAAACGTTGCTATATAATGTATCTTTTATACTTTTGTATCTTTACTGTCTTATGTATCTTGGAGCTTTTCTCCCCAGGCCTCCAATGAAAACGGGATATTTGAGCCCAGTGGACTTCCCCGGTAATCAAACTGAAAATAAATAAACCTTTTGCTGATCATTCCTCATTTCCCTAAATATTTACGCACTCCTTCCTGCTCAAGTCCCTTTATATCACATTCCTGTTCTAGACCAATATTTTCTTGGTACTGCAACTTTCTTGCTTTAAGTGTTGCTTTCGCACATTAATCAAGACAAAATGTCATTCGCATATCATTTGACAAAGTTTTAACCATTTGCATTACTGCTTTCAGTACCTCATCTGATGAGCTATACAGCTTAAAGTCATCCCCAAAAAGTAGATGAGAAATCTTTAAGCAAGTTTGTTTTCTAGGAGCCAAGTTGTAATAAAGACCTAATCTATTAAGTAAACAGCTTAATGGGTAACAGCAAGACAAAATAATAGTGAACAAGAATCACGCTGAGATATTCCCCTTTGAATTTTTATCCCTGGATAATAATTTGCCCTTTGCCATAACTTAATTGCAAAGTGGTTTCCTAGTTACTGTAATGTAACTGATCAATGTTGAATTTATCTTATACATCTGTATGGAGTCCTTTATGTATGAATGTGGGATGCTGTCAAATTCATTTGTTTTATTTATTTATTTATTTTTTTTGTAATATATCCATGACATACTTAGATTCTTCCCCTTTTTACAATTCTCCATTATGACTTTATTTAGCAAAAAATAATCCTTTGTTCCATATGACTTTCTTTAGTTATCCTTTTTTTCTATTATGATTGAGTTTTCTTATAGGTTTACTAGTAGAATATCGAAGCAGACTGTCGACTGTACTATTGTCGAACATGGAAGTTCAAAAAGGTAATATTGAAGACCAAAAACCAACCTAGGAACGGGTTTTAACATGGGTTGAGATAGGGGAGAGGTTTGTAGTTCAGAATAACACTGAACACCTATCTCAACCCATGTTAAAACCCATTCTTAGGTTGGTCTTCGATATTACCGTTTTTGAACTTCCATGTTCGACAATAGTACAGTCTATGGAGTCAACTTCGATATTCTAATAGTAAACCTTCTTATACATGACTATAAACTCTGTTGGCATCAATTACAGTACATAGTTTGCACATCATTGGAAGGCAAGCTATTGGTCTACACTTTTTAGAATGACTTTTAGGGTTTACTCTTAAAGAGTATCATTTTATCTGTTATTAATCAGGCTGGTGTCTGTTCAGGATGTGCAGATAGGTAGGTTCTTAATCAAGGCTAAAACCCGATGTAAAGATGTTAATTCGACAGTAGTTAGGTACTTCATATGGGCCTGGGTTTTACATTTAGGAGATTTTCTTAATTTTGTTTCAGTTGCTCTGGCTGTTACTTCATCCATTTTCATATCCTGCACATTTAAACTTCTTACTGTATCTTTTACGTCTCCTGTCCATTCAGCATATTTGTTATGCTCCACAGGATTTTCATAAATATTTCTGCAAAAGCTGTCTATTTCTTATTTTTTGGTGATGTTTATATTCATTTTGCTTTGTTTCCCAGTTTTCTATAAAACTTTTTGGGGTCATCTGCCACTTGCTTATTTTGCACTTTTCTTTTATGTTTATCTGAAATATCTTCAAAGTTTTTTCCACCTGTGATGATATCTTTTGTTTTTTATCTGCCCTAGTATATGATAAATCCAAGTCTGTTCTAATACACTTTGCTTTTATCATGTTTATTTTTCAAAGTATTTTATTGATCTGTTCCCTGACCTGTACTCTTCTAACAGACACATTTTGTCTTAATTGCATTATAGTTTTCTGTGTTTGATGCTTCCATGCTACCATTTTATTTCTTCCATTTTTTTTCCTTACTGCACTGCATTTTTGTGAAAAGACTTTATTGTTATTAATTTAATTGCCCGGTAAGATATCATATTTACTACTCTTATGTCACATGAATTTTAGTTAATAGCCTCAGTTACTGTGCTCAGCTGTTTTATCAGACTTCTAACATTTTGGGTCTTATTTATTTTCTGCAATCTATTTCTTTCATCAATCTTAATATGGTTACCCATCTCTATTAAGTATACAAACTCTTCCCTAAGATTATTTTCTTCTAAACTGAGGCACATTCTTTTCACTCTGTTTCCTGTGGCGGTTCTACAGAAAGTTCCAGAACATCTTCCTGTGACATATTCTCTTCAGCTGCATCCTGAGTCATCTATTGTTCTTTCATATGGGAACTCACTGGGCTATCACTGCACAGCATTGACTGCATCCAAGTTGCCACTATTTCTTGTTCCTTCCCTTGCTGTGCAATTCCATCTGAACTTTTATACTGGTTTCCTACTAAAGGCCCTGTGACGATGTGGGATATTGCCATCTGTGCTGGGGAGAGTTGAGCAGTGCATGCGTAGCATGTTTTAGCATGGTTGGCTGGAGTTGTGTAGATGGTTTTGTGTCATTTGACTATCACACTGACTTGTGCAGGGGCTTGTGTTAGAAATGTGTTAACAGTGTTATTGTGGCTGACTGGGTGCATATGTTTGGTCAGGAAATTCTGGAAGGGAAGAGTAGAGGTTTTTGAAGTTGCACTATGGTTTTCAGATGCTGTGACAGATCTTGGCAGAGCTCTGAGTGTGTATTGTACCAGCATCAGGTGATCAAATGTGATGTCATTCTATAACCAGCACTGAGAGGATGGAACTCTCACATCAGTTTGTTCTGTTTTGTTTTTCTTTAGAACCTGCTATAAGGATATATGTCAGTTATCAAGTTATCACAGTTAGTTGAGTTACTTCAGTTCAGTTTTAGTTTGAAACTTATCACCTTGCCTTGTGGAAGTAAGCACCTCAGCATCCTATCTTGCCTTGCTGTACTAATTAGGTTAGCTAGGCAACAGTTATTCTTTAGACAGTCAGGAAATACAGTGAGATTTGTTAAGTATTGTTTTTCTGCATCTGTTTGAATCTGTCCAACTGTATTATTTTTATTTCTCCTGTGATTGAAACTCTGGTACTTATTGTACTTAGATATTTAGTATTGATGTGTTTTTCTATTTTATGTATTATTAAATATTCTTATACCTTTTATTGTGGCTGGTCTTTTAAAGAATACTTCTTGATAGTTGTTGTTGTGTCTTTCGGCTTTTCCCGGTTAGGGGTCGCCACAGCGGAACTCCGGTCCGCTAATGATTGGCAGTTGATTTTTACATGCTGAGTTGCCAGCCCTAACACACAACCTTCAATGAAGGTATGCCCATTCACGCATGTCTCCATGCAGAAGACGCTGTAGCTGACAGTTGAACCGGTCAGCGTCTTACTGTGAGATGACAATGCTACCGCAGCACTACCACCACGGATAAAGAATACTTCTTGATAGTAATTGTGCTTATTTTAGTGACACTGTGGCCACTCCAAAAAGCCTTGCTGCTTTGTTAACACTTTACCATTTATATTAGTATTGATTTTACTCAGCATAATTGAATAACCTTGTAACAGCCTGAGAGTAGTTGACTGGTGGAAGCATGGTTACCTTATAGTTTGGGCAGAAGGGGTACAGCTAATAAATCTGTGCCTCACTAAAATAATCACAAGCCTAAAGCAGATGCCCTATGCTGACCGTGTTAAAAAACTCCAGCTATACTCTGTCGCATATCGTCTACTCGGAGGTGATCTCTGCTTAACATACAAGGCCATGTCAAACCCAGAGCTGCTAGACATGCTACACTTAAAGAAATCCCAATCCCTCAGAGCCACATGCTCCAGGAATCTAAACTTTGTCATCACAATAAACAAAACATGCTGGAAGGATAGGTTCCTGACCCAGAGACTACCCAGACTCTGGAATAGACTGTCCATACATGTCAAGCAGAGTGCCTCTTTGGCCCTCTTCAAAAGGAACATTGATGATTGGATGGGAGAAAGAAAATTCACACCGGGGATCATGTCAGTCACCCTGCTAGACTGGGGTCCAGGGAAGTAAATAGTGTGGGAAAAAATAGCCAGGGAATTGTTATGGCTAGGCTTGTATAGGCCCTAGGGCTGATAGCCTAGTACCAACCTATGAAGCTATGAACCTATGAACCACCCTTTACCAGGATTGTGTATGTATGTGTGAAAATCAAATACCCAGGTGTGGTTGTGTCAGCTTTTTAGAACTACAACACAGTGCTCCAAACTGAGTCTTGTTTGGGATCTGGTGAGACAGATAGACCAGTTCCAGGTCTGGAGAATGTTCCCTTCCCTGTGTGCTCTTGAGGAAAAATGTGTGTGCTTGATGCAAAAAGCTGCATCTGAAATTACTGTGTAAATCCATTCCTGTTTTTTACTGACCATCTCTCATCAGTGTCAGTGGTGAGTATTGAGGCTCCTTGATTACTGGCCCACGGTAGAGAGGCAATCACAGGCTCCAGAATATCTTCATGTGGCAAGTGATCAGATGCTTCCCATTTTGCCTGCTTCTCCTTAATTTCGGCACTTGTTTCATCATGCTGTGACATTACCAGGGATGTTTTTTCTACACTAAATTCTTCACTTCACCTGGAATTTTCTATTCCTTTAACTTCTCCATTATCTAATCCTTCTTTCTACTTTCTCCCTTTGTTTTTTGTATTATGAGATTATCCACATTTGAATGTCTTTGCCTGTATTTCTTTTCAAGTATCTCATATCCTGCTTTTTCTGCATTGATTAGTTTTGTTTTCTCCTTTGCATAAATATCACACCATATTAAATCTCTTTATATATCTTCTATCTGGAAATTCTGGGCTTTTTGAATAATAGTAACAATGCATAATGTCTTTCTTATCCTCAATGGATTCTTTTTGGCCTGACAGTTTGTGGGGTTTTGTGGACTACTACTACTTCCTTCTGCAACAGGTGGGCCATCCTCCACCTGAGCCTGGCCTAACTCCATTATAGGAATGTTTTCATTTCTGGAGGATTCTACACTATCATTTTTTCTGTCCTGGCACCAGTATGCATACCAGGATTGAACACTTTTTATATCCTGGGACTTGTGCATCCAGGCCTCTTTTTTTATTTTTTAACCTACCTCTGCCCATGATATATGCTACATGAAATACAGTCTCTCCTCTCTCTCTCTCTCTCTCTACATAAATATATATATATATATATATATATATATATATATATATATATATATATATATATGTATGTATCAGTGTCACTTTGGTGAGACTTTGTGAAAACTGGTTCCACCATGTGTTGGCACTCATGAAGACTTAAGAATGAATTTAGTTTCAGCAATACTACTCCCATTTTCTTGCTGATATTATCATCTCTCCATTTGGATCCCTGCTGATATAATCACCTCTTCATTCAGACCTTCTGATTTTATCATCTCTCTAATCATACCCCTGCTGATGTATCATATCTTCATTTGGACTCTTACTGATTTCATCATCTCTCCAAACAGACCCTTGATGTGATTATTTCCCATGTATGGTCCTCAATGCACAATAATATTTTCCTAGAGTTCCAGATTTCACCTTGGTTTCTAAGTCACTAATACATGCAATGTAATTGTAACTGGTGTCATTTGTTTCATTTTTATTTTACTTAAACCACAACTCTCACTAGTTTTCCCGGTACCTTCTATAGTTTCCTGAACTTTTTCTCTAAGCGGAAGATAAAACACAAGCAAAAAAAAAAAAAAAAAACTCTTTTGAATGAAATTGTCATACTCTACTTATTTGTAACATGTACATAGCACTGCAAAGCACTTCATCATGCTGTGACATTACCAGAGATGTTTTTTCTACACTAAATTCTTCACTTCACCTGTAATTTTCTATTCCTTTAACTTCTCCATTATCTAATCCTTCTTTCTACTTTCTCCCTTTGTTTTTTGTATTATGAGATTATCCACATTTGAATGTCTTTGCCTGTATTTCTTTTCAAGTATCTCATATCCTGCTTTTTCTGTATTGATTAGTTTTGTTTTCTCCTATGCATAAATATCGCACCATATTAAATCTCTTTTCCTTTCTCATGTCCATAGTTCTTCTACAGGTATCTCATGCTGCACCTGTTTCTCCTTAATTTAAGGACTCATTCTTCTATCACACTATGACATAACATATGTTAGACTTTCTATACTGAATCCTTCACTTCACAAGCATTCCATAACATCAGCTTCCATTTGTTTAACTTCTACTTTAC
Source organism: Protopterus annectens (assembly GCF_019279795.1). NCBI lineage: Eukaryota > Metazoa > Chordata > Ceratodontiformes > Protopteridae > Protopterus > Protopterus annectens. Next base: position 551,926,048 of record NC_056744.1, read on the forward strand.
TAATGTTCTGTTCTACATTCCCACCTTTCTGATCTTATTTTTTTCTGTTGTGAAAGGTTCCATATCTAGGTGCATATGCCTATACTTATATTCAAATATTTTTACAGCTGCTTTTTTGTATTGATTAGTTTTGCTTTTTCCTTTGCATAAATATTGCAATATATGAGATCTAAGTGTCTCCCATGTCCATGTTTCTTTTTTATACCTTTCAAAAATCTCTGCATTTTGCTCTTTTTATTTTGTCACTTCCTCATTCTCTTCTTTTTCCAAACAGCCCAAGATTTCTTAGTCTGTATAATGTTTTTCTTGAATCTGTTGTGTTAATGAAACCAAATTTGCATTTGAAGCTTTAGACAAATTTTCCTTGAGCAAGTATTTTTATTTTCTCTAATTTCTCTTTTAATCTTTTTATATATCTTCTATCTGGAAATTCTGGGCTTTTTGAATAATAGTAACAATACATAATGTCTTTCTTATCCTCAATGGATCCTTTTTGGCCTGACAGTTTGTGGGGTTTTGTGGACTACTACTACTTCCTTCTACAACAGGTGGGCCATCCTCCACCTGAGCCTGGCCTAACTCCATTATAGGAATGTTTTCATGTCTGGAGGATTCTACACTGTCATTTTTTTCTGTCCTGGCACCAGTATGCATACCAGGATTGAGCACTTTTTATATCCTGGGACTTGTGCATCCAGGCCTCTTTTTTATTTTTTAACCTACCTCTGCCCATGATATATGCTACATGAAATGCAGTCTCTCCCTCTCTCTCTCCCTGTCTCTTTCTCTCTCTCTGTTTCTCTCTCTCTCTATCTCCCTCTCTCTCTCTCTCTCTCTCTCTCTATATATATATATATATATATATATGTGTCAGTGTCACTTTGGTGAGACATTGTGAAAGCTGGGTCCACCATGTGTTGGCACTCATGAAGACTTAAGAATGAATTTAGTTTCAGCAATACTACTCCCATTTTCTTGCTGATATTATCATCTCTCCATTTGGATCCCTGCTGATATAATCACCTCTTCATTCAGACCTTCTGATTTTATCATCTCTCTAATCATATCCCTGCTGATGTATCATATCTTCATTTGGACTCTTACTGATTTCATCCTCTCTCCAAACAGACCCTTGATGTGATTATTTCCCATGTACGGTCCTCAATGCACAATATTTTTTTCCTAGAGTTCCAGATTTCACCTTAGTTTCTGAGTCACTAATACATGCAATGTAATTGTAACTGGTGTCATTTGTTTCATTTTTATTTTACTTAACCCACAACTCTCACTAGTTTTCCTGGTACCTTCTATAGTTCCCTGAACTTCTTCTCCAAGTGGAAGATAAAACACAAGCAAAAAAAAAAAAAAACTCTTCTGAATGAAATTGTCACACTCTACTTATTTGAAACATGTACATAGTACTGCAAAGCACTGCAGTGCTTCAGCACTGACCACACATGCAGTATTGTCACTGATTTCTGAAGCCACAATATCCTAGTAGCTTCGGAAATCAGTGCCAAGATTGTGCTCTCACAGCTTCAGTACTTATAGTTCATATCCCCTAACAGCTTTCACCCAAGGCAGCTGCCCCCATCATCTCATTATAGCTAATATTCAGATGAATCCAACCTCTAATTACCAAATATTAGCTTTTTACTCATAAAGAAAGAAAAGTGACAAACAAGTAAGTCAGCTCTTTTCTCCAGATGGATAAAGTCTCAAGTGTGACCTAGATGACCCTGAATCAGTTAGTGCCTCAGGGGCAGGAGGAGCCAGTGGGTGAGTTTAGGGACATGGTTAAAGTGGGCCACATTGTAGGACAA
>NC_056744.1:551932870-552020709 GCF_019279795.1 Protopterus annectens
ATATTCACTTCTCCCCCTTTGGCAATGCTCAGCACATCATACCCAAATAAGCATTGCACTGTACAGCTGCTGATCAGAGTTATAATCACTGGCTTTCTAATATTTCACCCACCTAGGAGACTGAGCCCTATGCTTTCTAATCTAATTTTTATGTATTTATTTACCCTTTGTTGATTGGCTTAGTCTCACTAGGCTATTAGCATTTTTTTCAGGGGAGACCTGGGGTCATATTTACACTACTAGAAAGTAATTTAGCCAGGGTATCATCTTTTTGATAGGTGCCCTGTGATGATTTATATCTACCTAAGCTACCACCAACTCAAGTGACCTCAGTTTAACATCTCATCTGAAGGATACCAACAGTAATTGCAACCTGGGCAAATATGTCTTGCACACAAATAAACACAGCTATAAACATAGTAGCGTAGGAAAACATACAATTATTGTTTACCTTTAAATTGCGACAGCTATTAATTATCAGGATGGAAGAAATGGCATGATCAATGCTTTTTGATAGGTAGAAGCTAAAAGTCATAGGTGCTCCATTCCAGTAAGCATACACATCAGTTATTAATAGATAAATGACAATCCACTGGCAGTGAAAAAACTACACATTAACTGAATCAAAAATCAATATAAGCAATGCATTTTGTAAAATCAAGCATATAAATAGCTTTAAACTAGCACAAAGAAAATACAGAATAATTGTGTGTAAAGAGACTGATGGCATAATTTAAAATTCTAACTAGCAACTCTTCTGAATTTACATCTACCAGTAGCTGAAGACATACACTGGTCTGAATTCTATGTCTGACTTACAAGTCCAAGTAATAACTATACAAGTCCACAGGCAAAACAGGAACCAGTTTATACTCAGATTTAAGATAACATCCACATTATAATCTTGCATTAAGGCAGTATCTGCATGACCAACGATCTCTCAGCTTTCCTTTTTACTTAAATTATTGGTCCTGTCTCAGATAATTTGTTAAAATGATATTTACAATATTAGCTCCCTCAGTTTTGATTATTTTCTCGTTCTATATTTTATCAAAATGCATATTTAGGTCTAATGTTACTGCACTTAGATCAAAGTGTTTTATTAAAAGATAATAAATGGGTTCTTTCTCCTGTGATGTTGATTCCAACATGCTGAGGCACAAAGGAAATCACGTCAGTCTAATTCAAATGTAAAATTTAAACAAGACTATGCGCCAGTGTTCCTTTCCTTATGTCAGTCATAACTAATTGCAAACCCTTCCATGTAAAAGCACACATTCAAGTCAGACATTACAAATCACTCTTATGATTGATTCACTGATTAAGGTTACTCCATGACTATCTTGTCATCCTACCAACAGACCAGTTGATTGGCTGAGGAATTTCTTACTCCTTTGATCCTCACAGGCTAATTAAGGCTTGCCATTCTCTAACTTTATTTTTGTTTAATGCTTTTCCTAGGGCCATTTGCATATATCCCACGTGCCTATACTACAAGATGTTTAAGGAATCACACAGTGGAAACTCTAGCTTGGCTAGATTTTTCTATTAGCTTTTGCTGATTGGTTTGTCTGTGTGACCTTTTTACTCATTGTATAAGTACACTGTTAAGTACAGAGCTGGTAAAGTATGTTTACCAATTTTTCCTATAGATTTGAAATATGTTAAACTTTAAAATGAATTTATGCTAATGTCTGTTTAACAAAGATAAAAATCAAGTAATCTCCGAAGTCTCAAAACAACCCACTAAAGTGTAGTGGGTCCAAAAACAAAACAGTGTAAGAAACTTCTCTGTGTGGAAGATTTTCAGTCCATATATTTCTAGTTAATCACTGTATATTAATCAGATCAGACAATAGTAGTATAAGTAGCGAATGTAAACTAGTCTTAAGTCAAAACAAAACCAAACAAAAAGTAATAATAGAAAATATATAATTGTACAGCATTACTAAGTATTCTAAAGTAATCAAAGCAAGGCAGTCTGTTTCCAGTGAAAATCCTCTATTAAGTCTTAAGGATTTTCGACTGGAAGCAAACTGCCTGGATGATCTCGGAGGTATCATGCTGTGCCACTAACCTGGAGATGTAGGTATCCTTGATGAATATGGATACACCCCCTCCTTTTGTGTTTCGGTCCATGTTCTATGGCCGAAATGTGTGGTATGAGTTGTAGCCCAGTAGTGCTGGGGTGCTCTGTGGAGCCTTGAACCAGGTTTCAGTTACTGCACAGATGTTGACATTCTCCATACTGAGGAGTGCTTCAAGTGCGTGCATTTTGAGATTTAAACTCCTGGGGTTGAGTAGCATAACCCTCATTTTTTTATTTGTGCTGTTACGGAGGTGGGTTTGACTTTTGAGCCTTACCTAAAAAAGGCACTATGGGGGCATCAAGAGCCTTGGCCTGTATTAGAAAGCCTAGGGTGACAGGTGCAAGCCATCTCTTGTGAAGCAACGAGGCTTGTCGAGCATGTTGTCCCAGGCTGACAGACACTAGATCCCCTTTGAATGACACCAGAAGTTTAGCCAATTGTTGAAATTGATCATTTTCTTCTTTATACTGCGGTATCATTCTTGGTGAGGGCAGGATCCTACTCGGGGTCAGGGTCATACCCGCCTGGGCTACATGATCAGAGAGCTCTTCCATGTCTCTTTTCATGTAGTCCAGGGAGGTATGTCACAGGTCATTCACACCAACATGAACAATGACAGAGAACAAAATGATTGACTTCAACAATTGGCTAAGCTTCTGGTGTCATTCTAAGGGGATCCAATATTCGTCTGCCTGGGATGACATGATCGACAGACCACGATGCTTTGCCAGAGATGACCTGCACCTGTCACTCTTAGGATTCCGGATACTGGCTAAGGCTCTTGCCACCCCTATAGTGCCTTTTTTAGGCAAGGTTCAAATGACAAGTTCACCACCGTAACAGGTACAAGCAAGCAAAATCTGAGGGTAATGCTACTCAATGCTAGAAGTCTAAACCTCAAAATGCACTCACTCGAGGCACTTCTTAAAATGGAGAACATCGACATCTGTGCAGTGACAGAGACCTGGTTCAAAGCTCCAGAGAGCACCTCTGCATTACCAGGATATAATTCATACCACACCTTTCGGCCACCTAACCCAGAATGAAGCACTAAAGGTGGAGGCGTGTCCATATTCATTAAGGATATCCACACTTCCAGGCTAGTTGCACAGCATAATGCATCCGAGATTATCCAAGTGCAACTAACTCTGGGCAAGACCGCAATCCAAATTGTAACTTGCTACAGACCCCCCACTATGCCCCAGGATTCCCACTCCTCATTTCTTGATACACTGGAAAGTATTAGGGTACAACCCAACACCCTAATAATGGGCGATTTCAACTACTCCACCATTAACTGGGAAAACTACTCATGTACCAACTCTTTTGCTCAACGTTTTCTAGAATTCATAAATTCCAACGCCTTCGATCAACTTATTCACACCCCCACCAGGGGCAACAATATCCTAGACCTGGTCATTACCAACATGGGAAACCGGTGTTCCACACCAAAGGTCAATTCCTCATTGGTCAGATCCGACCACAAGCTAATCAGCCTAGACATCCACATCCCACCCCCACCCCCAATTAGGGAAACCATCGTAAAAAATGTCTCCAAAGCCAACTTCACACTTCTTAAGACAGAAGTGGCAAACTTCATGACACTGTTGTCTGGTCAACAGAGGTATGACTGCTGAATCCTACACAAATGCACTTTATAAGCACTTACACAAGTGCATGGATCATGCTATCCCTAATAGAACCAAGATGTTATCCTCCAAAAAAAGGAAGCCAATCTGTTGGTCCTCTGCCATAAACAAACTCTACAATAGAAGAAAGAAACTGTTGCAAAAAAGAGTAAAATCCTATGACTGGAGGAACTCCCTGGTCAACCTCAGTAAGAAGCTGCGATCCCTCATAAAATCCTCCAAAGCTAGTTATGAAAAAAAAATTGCCACTGACTCTAAAAATAACCACAAAGCATTCTATAGCTATGTCAAGAATCTCAACAGGAACACTCAGATCTGCTCTGAGTTACAGCACAATGGCACTAAATATACAGAACCAACTGATATTGCCAACATCCTAGCAGATAGGTTCAGTGCTAACTTTACCTCCCTCTCACCCCCTAGATGGCCCATCTCTATAGCGGAAGAATGCAAAGTTCCTATAATCATGGCTGCACAGGTAAAAAACACACTCTCCAAAGCCAAGAACACAGCATCCATGGGACCTGACAATATCCCAGGCTGCGTTCTACATGAACTACAGAATGAACTGACACCCTACCTAAGTACCATGTTCAATCATAGCCTCACCTCAGGCTTTGTACCCACTGAATGGTGCACTGTGATGGTTATCCCACTCCACAAAGGGGGAGCCATGACGGACCCCGGGAACTACTGCCCCATTAGCCTGAAGAGCCTGGTCTGCAAGGCCATGGAACATATCATCATGGAACTCATAAAGAAAGACATTGGTAATCTCCAAACACTGGACCCTACCCAGTTTGGATTTGTAAAAGGCAGATCATGTCTCCTAAACCTGATTGACTTCTTTGAAGCAGTCACCAAAGCCATAGATGAGGGTAAAATGATTCACACAGCTTATCTAGATCTCGCCAAGGCTTTCAACACCATCCCCCACTCTGGAATTATAGATAAGCTCACTAAACTAGGTATAAATCCCTATGTCACAAGATGGGTTGCCAACTGGCTCATGGACAGAACCCACACTGTGAAAGTAGCAGATTCCAAATCCGACTTCAGACCAGTGACAAGTGGAGTACCACAGGGTTCAGTCCTGGGTCCTCTCATGTTTGGTATCTACTTCTCTGAAGTGCAGGCTAACACCGAAGGTCTTTGGCTAACGAAGTTTGCAGATGACTGCAAACTAGGAACCATAATCGAAACACCTAACAATGTGGACAAACTAAAAAAGGGCCTCACTGAGACAGATACCTGGTGTCAAAGCCATGGCCTGAAGCTCAATGCCAAAAAGTGTATTGTCATCCCCTTTGGTAAAAACTCTGTACCCATGAACTACCACATAGCTGGTAGTCTACTTAATACCGAAAATGTGATAAGAGACCTTGGGACACAGGTGGACAGTAGTCTCTCCTTTGATAATCACATCGCCACAGTGGTCAGGAAATCCTTCTATGTGGCTCATTTCATCACAAAAGGATTCTCATCCAGAAAAAAAGAGGTCATTCTTCCCCTCTACTCATCACTCATTAGACCCATTATAGAGTGCACTGCCCCTTTTGGTATGTACCTCACAAGACATCTACAACAACTGGAAAGACCACAAAAATACCTCACAAAGAGGATTACTGGCCTCAAACAGATGCCCTATGCAGACCGTCTCAAAAACTTCAGCTTTACTCCATCGCATATCACCTACTCAGGGGCGATCTCTGCCTAACATACAAAACTATGTCAAACCCAGAGCTGCTGGACATGCTCCACTTAAACAAATCCCAATCCCTCCGAGCTACATGCTCTAGGGACCTAAACCTTGTCACCACAATAAACAGAGCATGCTGGAGGGATAGATTCCTGTCCCAGAGACTTCCCATACTCTGGAACAGACTACCTATCTATGTCAAACAGAGCTCCTCATTAGCACTCTTCAAGAAAAATCTTGATGATTGGATGGGAAGTGGGAAATTCACCCCAGGGATAACTTCTGTAGCTCTGCTCGACAGGGGCACAGGAAAATAGTTTTCTTGGGTGGCGAAAGCCAGGGTACATTTTTTGGCTAGGCTTATATAGGCCCTAGGGCCAATAGCCTAGTACCTACCTATGAACCTATGAACCTATTTGTACTTGTTCTGGAGTGACCTGAGTGCTTGTGTTATGTGGCTTAAAAGCAATTTTACTCCAGATTCATAACAAAGAATCTTTTGCTGTTCTGCACTAAAGTTCTTGTACTGTGAGCAACTATTTCAGTAAACAAATTTGCTGTACTGACTGCATTTTTGTTTGATTGTACTTTGAAGCTACTTGCCTGCCGCAAATGAGGGCATTCAGCCTAAAGTTGGATGTCATGTCATAAACATCCTCATAGATTGTCACTTGAAAAAACAGTCAATGTTTTCCTCTGTATTTTATTATCTCATCTTATAAAAGGCATTGCATTTTGAAATGCATAGGGCCGGATTCATGAAACCACCGTGTAAGACTTAATATGTCTTACTTGGAGGCTGCAGTTGAACGGTATGATGTCAGCGTGCCATGAATATTCATGAGGGCACGCTGACTCATCCGTAACTCTTACACGGACTGAGTAGGCAAGCAGGGGGCGTGTCCAACTGCCGAGCAGTCTAAATGTCCATGCCCCTGCAAGTTTTTAAAAAGCATAATGTCAACAGACAAGAGTGAGTTCGCTCAAATGTACTTGCACCCAACACCACACTCCCTGACACTGTAATCCCCCAGCAGAGTTATAAAATGTAAAATATTATTATTTTTTTAAATCCATGATATAGCTGCTCATATTTGCACTTGTTTGCGCGGGTGTGCCCATTGCTTAACCAAAGTTAGCAATTGTGACATTGAAGAGCATATAAGAACTACTTATGCAAATTACTTCAAATTGCAATAGTGTAATGGTAGAGCGTATGCACAAAAAGGAGGCATGCACGGTTCGAGTCCCAGCACTCCACTTTTTATTTATGTTTTAAATCAGTAATTGAAATAATACCAGACAAATATGATTAAAATTTTATTAAAAGCAGTGACATGGCCAATGTATCAGTGAACAAAATATATATTTTTAAAAGACCCAGATATATGATAGTCTGCCGTTAAGCAAACTTTTACACAGCTAAACACACTATAACCATCTAAACAGAGGTGCCCATAGTTTAATAGCGCTTCACCCAGCTAAACAGAGTTGCCCATAGTGTAATAGCACTTCACCCAGTGCAATAGGGTTGCCCAACATTTAAAAATGCTTTACCCAGCGCAATGTGTTTGCGCGGACGTGCGCACCATGCCAACCAGGGCACCGTAGGGCACAGAAGAGCAACGTAGAGCTAAGTTGCTTAAACGCAGCCACACCCCCTAGCCTGTCTAGACAGTATTAAAATAAAAGAGTGACAAGGTTCAAACCCAAGACCCTGTGCACCATATTCAAAGTACAGAACCACTAAGCCATGACAGCTTAGGAGAAACAGCCACTATTAGCATACATATACTTATAAATGGTAGATTAACCATTACTAAGCAGGTCTGCAGTCAGCTTAGAATTCTCAAAAATGGCCAATCACAAAAAAGTGCAGGAAATGAGGCATAGGGTTAGGAGGGTGGCTTAATGGTTAAGGTGTTTGCAAGGCAAACACAAGGTGCAGGGTTTGAGTCTCACAAGGGACAATTGGCTAGGCTTAAAATGGCTCACAAGGGCAGTTAGCTTAGTACTAATCTATAAACCTATAGTCTATCTATAAATCTATATTTAAGCCCCATCAGCGGGAATACTTGCCATAACTGATTGTGGTACCCATTTGCAGTCAGGATGGCAGGTGTCGGACAGGGTAATCGCTTTAGAGTGCAAAGGTGGGGCATTGAGGAGTCCAAATATATGGTTTGGCTCCTAGTCCACCAACATGAAGGCTGACTCATGCAGGTCCAGGTTCAATGGGGAGCGTACAAGGCAGAGGCATGGAACCAGTTGGCACATGATCTTACCAGTGCCACGGGCATTCCCAGGACTGGTGAGCAGGTCCATCACCACCATGCGGATCTGAAGTGAAGAAAGGAGGACCAACTGAACCGATGGATCCAGGAGGCCTGTCATAAGACCAATGCCCCACGACTGAGTAAGTATCCATGTAATTAAGTATGTACGAAATGCTATCCTAGCCTATAGTATGGATAGGTATGCTTCATACATATTTATATATTTTATATTTCTGTATGTTTTCATTGTATGCACCACTTCATTTTATGTAGTTATACTATAATGTGCAAATTTAGGAACTTATTTTATGTTTTGTTATTATTATTTTTACACTATTCCATGGTATAATTGTATTTTGACAAGTGTTGCTGTTCTCTTTTAGTCTTTCACCTAGTTCCTTTTGATATTTTAATAATGCACTAATTGCTTGTTTAATGTGCTAATTATTTTAATTATTTTATTTCATTAGTGTTTCCCGCCTTAAGAGACATTTAAGATGTTGTAATTTTTCTTATTTTACTGAGTCTGATGAAGCCGTAAGGTGAAAGTGCTAACTCTGTTTTTTACTATTTGGATTAAGCTGAGCTTTTATTCTCCTTGGACTTGCCTATTGCCTCGTTTCATTGAATTACGCTTTATTTGCTGTGGTCTCTCATGAATGTTGGATTCTTTGGAAACATTATCTGTGAGCTGTGTATTGCCCTAACCTTCATTATTCTTTGCTATTTATTTGTTGCTGCTGTTTGCAGAGGGCGTTCACCCTGCTATATACTTTTATTTGCTTATTCATTTTGGATATGTTGTTGTACCCTTGCATTATGGAGATAGTATGGTCGTGTGAAATGCTGAACATCCACAGTTGTGTCTAGGCTCATATAAGCTGGCTGATGGGAATGCCAGTATCTCAGAAGAATATTTATAGTCCTCAACTGTTTCATGTATAGTATGTACATGTTAATCTGGTACATGAGCAGCTCATGCTTGTGATCCCACAAATGTCAGTGTGTTGCTGGAACTGTACGTAACTGTTCAAATGTAGCAGGATACTTTACCTGAACACAGCCAGATATGAACATATATGAATACAAATGGAATGTATATTAATGTAGCAGTAACATCTCCATTACCAACATTTCTAAGGTTACATACAGGGAACTGTACTAATACATGTAGGGGGTATATATCTGCATCTAGTAGGAATGTACAGTATACGTATAGGTATTTTAAGTTGTTAATGTAATATTTTACCACCCTACGTTAGGTTCACAAATTATGGCATTCCACACCAAACTGGGTATGTGTATTCACAATTAATTCCTATGGACATTTGTTCTGTTGGTTTATACATATCTGCATGTACGTTGATGCATGTTCCCTGTTCACATATCCACACCTGATGACCTGTTGCCACCAATCAACCCTGCATGCTGTTGGAATGTTCACTGTTGTTCTAAATATGCATGTGTTATACTTGATGTTCAACATTTGGAATTCATGTGTGTTTGGTTAATGGGAATACTAATGCATGCTGTTACAACTAATTTGGAATGGTGTTGTTTGTTACTAACCCAAAATGCCATTAAATACTGCTAAACATTGGACAATTGGGAAGGCGGGTCTCAGCGGACCCACCTCTCCCACCTCAGTTGGCGATTGCACCTGGCACCAGTGCCCAGCCCGGGACCTCCTCCTCCGGTGGCCTTGTGCCACCTTTGGGTGGAAGCGCTGCAGGGTATGGGGCTCACCCCCCCTCTGCAAGTGTGGCCAGAGGAGAGCCTCCACTTCCCAACAAAGGGTCCGGTCTGTGGTGTGTAGTGAGATCAGGCATTCTGTGACTGATCCCCTCCGCCAGCTTGAGGCGAGAATGGCGCAACTCATTTGTGTGCCTGCCCCTCCTATCCAGCCCCCGGCACAGCCTCGGCCTGGGCTATGAAGGCACAGTGGTAACTGCCCATGGGTGAGGATCTCAGTTCCACTGTTGCCATCTGTGGGCTCATGGGCTTGCGATATCCAAACATCCATCCTCATCAATTGTGTTTACCCACCACATGTGTCATACTCCGCCCCTGTATGCGTCTTGTTTGTCTTGTCTGTTAACCTCCCCAACCCACCTCCCTCAATATTCCTACTTCCTTTACCTCACATTCCACTCTTACCTGAAAAAAAAAAAAAGGGCAATCTGTACCGGCAAAAAAATTACGCCTCATACATAGCTGCCCATTTCACACATGTCTGCTGGACATGTAAACTGATAATTACAATTGGCTGTACAACATACTTTGTTGTCCTCACTCCTCTCTCAGGGGTGGAAGGTTTAAAATCTCACTCTAAATTTCTAACATATGCACAGCTGTTCCTGGTAAAGAATTGGGCAGCTATGGGCCTTCCCTACATCCTTCCTGCACATCCCGAGCTTGTTTTCCTAATGTCCTATCCCCTTTGTGCCCCCTTTTTCACCACTTTCCTATTTCCCCATTTTCTTTTCTTTAAAAGAAATTAGCGTGGGTGTTAGCAGGAGTAAGCACTTTTAAGCAGTAGTCAGCGGGTATGCGCTTGTGTGCGCTTAGCTAAGCGTAGCTAAGCGTCACGCAAACTCATGCAAACCCGCTTACAACTGCTTAAAAGTGCCTTAGTCACTCTGTATGATAAGGCCTGTAGTCTGCTCCTCAGCAAAATAAAATACCCCTGTCAGTCTCGAACCCCGGACCCACTAGACTGCATGAATTACCACTGAGCCACAGCAGATATACAATAACTTGGTGCTGTAATAAATATATCATGCATTACTATGAGGGAATGCAAAGGGAAAATAGGAATGCCATAACACAAATCTTGTGCTGTGGGCCTTAACCAGCAGGTGTTGTTGAACTGCATGACATGACTGTGAAAAGAGAACCAGCCATGCTAGTAGGGAATAAGGTTACAGTAGCAACTTACAAACCCCACACAGTATCAGAGTAGGATACACACTGGCATATTAGCATAGGTCACAGGCTAGACCTCCCAACAGTGACTGCTCTACAGTGATGACCCTGATTAGTAAACAAACATTAGGTGTGCCCCTCTGACTCCCTGTGAAATGTACTAACAGTAGGAAGAAAGGTGTTGAACCTCACTTTATAACAAATGGCAATAAGTGAGAGTAGACACCGCTTTCATCTCAGAAAAGGTGAATTAATATAAATGCTCTGAATCACCCAAAGTCTGAACTGAAAAATGTGAGAACTATATCACAGGTGTATTCCACTTATATGTACCTTTCCCTGAGGCTGTTCAAATATATACGTGAGAGTATCTGAGGCCTGGAAGAGACAGAAACACACAGGCATATCAGCTTATCTGCTGTTACACACTCTGCAAATAGCTGTAGAATGAATTCAACAAGCATGCCCTTATGTAGAAGTACAACACAGAAATAGCAAAAGATGTAGCCATGTACTGCTAGCAACCACCTGTGACAATGCCATTGTTCAGGTGCTGAAAAGACAGCTGTGGTGCACAGTCAAATAATACTAGGCTGACCTCTGTCTACCATCTGGATATGTCCACAGGTGGGAGCTACTCAGACAGACTACAAGCCTTCATAGACTTACAGGTACACAGCAACTCTGCATGTTCAGCAAGATAAACATCACACGATAATAAATAATGCACACTGCAGTTCTGCACCCCTACCCAAAGGTATTATATACCCATGTAGTCAGGCACAACCAAGGGTGTAGGTAGGCATACACAGTACAGAAATATGTCCAGTCATCCTGAGCAGATTGTGCTAATGCCAACACAAACCACAAACTGTTCAGATGTGAGTAACGTACTAATGACAGTATAGCTGTTCACAAACAGTGCATGTGCCTGATATTCATAATTGGTATTACAACATACTTAGATGTCCTCGCCACTCTCTCAGGGGTGGAAGTTTTCAAATATCCCACCTAATGTATTGCATATGCACAGCTGTTGCTGGTAAAGAAATGGGCAGCTATCGACCTTCTCCACACCCATGTACATCCCAAGCTATTTTCCCTACTGTCTTCGCATCTTTGAGCACCCTTTATCACCACATTCCTATCTCCCCATTTACTTTTCTGTCAAAGACATGAGCGCTGGGGTTAGTGGGAGTGAGCACTTGTAAACAGTAGTAAGTGGGTTTGCACCAGTGCGTGCATGTGTGTGCTTAGCTTAGCATTGCTAAGATATGATGAACTCCACCAAGCTTAGCTTACTATTGCTAACATAAAATGAGCTAAGCTAAACTTAGCTTAGTATTGCTAAAATACACTAATCTTCGCTAAGCGTCACACCAACTCACTTACAACTGCTTCAAAGTGCCTTTGTCACTCTGTATGACAAGGCCCTTGTATTGCTCAGCAGCAAAATAAAATACCCTAGTCAGTCTCAAACCCCACACCTTGAACTCACCAGTCTGCATGATGTACCACTAAGCCACAGCATATATACAACAACTTGGTGCTGAAAGAAATATAACATGCATTACAAGGAGTGCATGTAGAGGGAAAATAGGAAAGCCATAGGAATACATTGCAATAAAGAAATATGACATGCGTTACAAGGACTGAATGTGAAGGGAAAATAGGAAAGCCATAGGAATACATTGCAATAACTACTGTTGTATGCCAGTTAAATCCCTAATTCCAAAAGAAAGTGCATACTCCCATGTATCCAGTGTTAGCATTTGGAGGTGTGAGTAAACTTACAAACTGAGAAGAGTGTACTTGAAGAAGCAACAGTCAGGTTTTAGTACAACATGCATGTCACTGGCTACAACCCAGCTTCAGATATGAGACATATACCAACCTTCTGACTGACACAACAGTGTCCACAGCAAACAAGCATGGTCCCCACCTTGCAAAACTAAAAGGCCTACACCTACCTAACCTATCATTTTATAGCAGTGTCCTGAAATCACAGTGAGAACTGCAATTACCATACAGCAGGCTGCATGCAATTACTAAATGGTGAGCACCAATTGGTGCAGAGGCCATCACATGCACATGTGCAGATACCTACAAAAGCAGCCTGTACTTGCTGTCCACACATGCAATAATATCATTGCAGCAACTGGAGAGAGAGCGAGCGAGAGAGACAGGCAGACAGACAGACAAACCGTTGGAGAGACCAAACCAAAAAAAAAAAAACAGAGGCGGTTGGAGACATTGACCAACAAAAACAAAAATTAAAACAGACAGAGGCAGTGGAGGACACCAACCTAAATAAATAAAAATAAAAAACATCAACAGGTACAACAGACTGAGGTGAGACATACAAAGGTAAGGTATGTAACACAGATGTATTTGCTGGCATCCGAATGATGTCTGTAGGGTACTCTACATTCTGTGAACACTCCTTATGTAGTAGCAGTCCGTATCTATATGTATAGATAGACACCTTAACCAAATCTAATAACCTAGCTGGTGATTCCCTCTTCTTAAATTGCATTGGTAAACACTGGAATCAACTTCCTACCGAACTCACCTCCATTGCATCTACTGTTCTGTTTAAACAAAAACTTAGAATCTACCTTAAAAGCCACTGGATGTGCCCCTGCTCTAATCCTGATTGAAAGTTAATTTCCTTAGTTAACCCTCTTTTTTTCTCTTCCTATTCTTTTGTGCCTCCTGCTTTCTCCCTTAGTTCTCTTCCTCTACCATTTATGGACCTCTCCCCTATATCTTTCCTCTATATGGCTATGACTCTATTCCAGAAACTATATATCTTTTATAAATCTGCTCTATCTATCGTTGTTTCCTTTTCCTTGGTCTTGCACTTTTCTCTTCTTGGTTTTAAAAGTTGAAATAAGCCTTAACATGTTGCTATTTACATTGTCTAGGAATTTAAAGTCCTATTCTTTTGATAATTATGTTCATTGTCAACGTCCTACCAGAGTGTAATCTGTTATTTTTTTTTTGCTCATGTTATACCTCTTTTGTCTATATGTGGAGCTTTTCTCCCCGGGCCTCTGCTGAAAATGGAGATATATCCAGTTAGACTAGCCCGGTTAACAAATGTAAAATAAATAAATAAATATATGCAGATGTGCATAGGGCAAGGGACATACTGCAACTGTTAGTGAAGGCTGGACATATATATGTATTTGAAGGTTGCTATGTGCATATATCTATGTAGGTTGCAGTGTGTGTCATTGAAAACAGCAAGCAGTGCAGGTATATGTCATGTGGTGGTTAAATGTTGTGGGACTGAGTTACAGCCAGTGAGGTCTGCTATGGCTATACGGCCTGAGGATAGTGAAATGCATTCTGCACAACACTGTGCAATATTATTACATAATTGGATGTCTCACAACTGTTCCATAATTGATATTCCCACCATGAAAGTTGGCCAGTATATCTGCATATATGTGCAGGTATATGTACAGCAGTGGCTGTTTACAAGTATGTATATATATATATATATATATATATATATATATATATATCTATATATATATATATATATATATATATATATATATATATATATATATATATATATATATATATATATATATATATATATATATATATATATATATATATATATATATATATATATATATATATATATATATATATATATATATATATATATATATATATATATATATATATATATATATATATATATATATATATATATATATATATATAAATGTGTATATATATATATATATAGAGAGAGAGAGAGAGAGAGAGATATGTATATATATAGATATATGCATATATACATATATAGATATATATATAGATATATAGATATGTAGATATATACATATATACATATATAGATATATATAGATATATAGATATATACATATATAGATATATATAGAGATAGATAGATATATACAGATATATATGAATATCTATAAATATATATATATATAGATATGTATATATATATATATATATATATATATATATATATATATATATATATATATATATATATATATATATATATACATATATGTATATAGATATATATAGATATGTATATATAGAGTGATATATAAATGTATATGTATATAAATATACATAGATATATAAATATATATATATAGTGAGAGAGGGAGACACAGGGTCAGACGTATTGCAACAGGTGCCTGGTGACCAAGGCATGGACTGAACACCAGTGTTGATACTGCAGTGCCATACCTCATTCCAAAACACTTTACCCACTAACTACCAGAAAGGTGGTTGCCTGACTAACACTGAAGGTGTCAGAAGGGAACATGGGACACAGGTGGACAGTAGCCTCCCCTTTGATATTCACAGTGCCACACTAGTCTTGTAATCTGTGTACGTGGTACTTGTATTCAGAAATGATGTGTCATCTGCGGAAATGTAGGTCAGTCTTCCCCTGTATTCATCGCAATGCCCCATGTGGTATGTACCTCACCTGACAACTACAGCAAGTGGAAAGTCCACAGACATACCTCACAAAGGGTAATATTGCCCTGATACACATACCCTATGCAGACTGACTCACATAACCACAGCTACAGTGCGTTGTATACCGGCCACCCAGAGGTTACCTCTGCCAAACATACAGAGGCATGACACACCCATAGCAGTCAGACAACCACCATGTCAACACCTCACAATCCCACCAGGCTATAAGGCCTAGCTCCCTAGTGCACGCAACATCACTAAACAGCACATGCTGGAGGGATATGCTCCTATTGGAAAATATGCCATACTCTGGAGTAAACCACCCAGCATGAACAAACAAGGCTCCTCAGTAGCAGATGTCAGACATACCCCTGATGAATGTCTGGGGGATAGGTAACACACCCTGGGAATCACCTCTGTGCATCTGGTTGACAGGAGGAAGTGAAATCTAATTACATGTGTGTCACAGACCAGGGTAGCATATGGCTAGGCTGCTGTAGTCCCCAGGGACAATAGCGTATTACCTACTTATGACACAATGCACACAGACATGTACACAGTGCAATACCAGCTATGTGACGTGGAATGAGTGTGACAGTGAATGTGTGCAAGGTCTGTAATGGTGTGATAGCTAGGAGTGAGGTTGTTTCCATCATGGTCATTTGCGTTCTACGTGTGAGGCCAGAGAAAGATGTGTCAGTTATTGGGATGCAGACATAGTAGGATGGTATATGTTGTGACGTAGGTCCTTGTGTATGACTGTGGTGTCCCATCATAGGCTGACGCAATACATGTGTGCTCAGTAAGAAGTACTGCTGGTGACTCCATCCGACATTAGAACTGTTGTACCACCTAAATCTGTAGGCGTAAATAGCACAGTATGGTGTATGTTCACATTCCCTGGTAACACTGTCTTGTGTGTTTCCTGCAGTGTGCACAGATTACATTCCTCAGGCATAGGTATCTGTAAGTAGGTGCACACAGTACTGTAAGGTACATAGCACATGCTCATCTGTGTTAGCATACATTTGTGTATGGTATGAATGTCTGATGTGTGTGTAATGATGCCTGTACCATGTCTGCAATCACATGTGTGATGCAGGGTTTGCATGTGTACCTAGCAACATGTGTACTCTGTTACAGCAGTATGCCAGCTATATTAACAACTGTGCACACATGTTAGGTAGGGGTATGGCATCAACGACTATGGTAGGTTACTGGTTATACTGTAACTGTACTTCACATTCATTGCAATGGATGACATATATCTGCATGCATCAGCTTGATATGTACCCCCCTGGCAAGGCTGTGCATTGGGTCCCAAACAGTGATCCGAGTACTGGTGTATACTGGTGTGTCATATGGAGTGTGGCAGGCACTATCAGCCAGTTGTGGGCTGAGCACTGATATGTGGTATTGAATATGTGTATCCTTTGACAGAAAAACAGATGCTATATATGGCAGTTAACTGATATCTGTACTGTATAATGTTAAGTATGCCACATGACTTGCTCACACATATCATTTACTTGTCTTCCAGGCATATGGATCATCACAGAAACCCCTGCTACACAGCTGCAGAGGAACAGGAAATCCACCACAGCCTGGTACAGCACTATACCCTGCTGTTTTCAAGGGCCAGCCAGCAACAGCAGGAGCATACTGCACTGTGGCAAGAACTTGTTTGTCGGGTAAATGACATAGATATGCATAACCGGACATATGAGCAGGTACGCCATCACTGCAGTGATTTAATCAGACATGTCCGGCAGCGTGCGTCTGATATCCACAGACAACAGCTTGCCACAGGTGGTGGGGTGGCCATACATCCCCCCCCTCACCAGAGTGGAGGAACTGCTGCTAAGTGTGGTGGCCCCTGGCCTACAGCAACAACAACATCACACATGTGTCATCATGGAGGCCGGAGCCACCCAGCATAGTGACATGGAGTGTACAGGTAACATGCCCTAGCTGTAGACTACCGTTACCTGTATTGTTAGATTATACATGTGTGAGATGTGTACTGTGTTTAGCAGTTGTGCTGCCTATTGTGTGCAATACTGATAATGTGAATAGTATCTGTACACCTATGCCTGTTGTTCTACTGTAGTTTAGCACACTCACAGTAGCAATGCCACAGGTGTGGCCACTGACAAACTGTGTCATATTCTTGCAGGTCCCTCTGGTATGACAGCAGGGCAGACGTTACATGCTGGTGAGTGTGTTAACACTTTAAACTTACTTGGTATTGAACTGTGCATGTCATAGGTGAGGTGTAGGCCATGCACACATAACACACCTATGCATAATGCATGCTGTGCATGTTTGCTGTGAGATGTGAAACATCTCAGTAATGTCAGTAGCTGCCTCATTCACATGCAATGCACAGAGCATCAGACACAAATGTGGCAACACTGTACTGCACATTGGATAGGCATAGTTGACACACATGTACACAACATAACACGTTTGTCATGCGCAGTACACCTCAACATGCTAAACATAGTGTAACCGGACACACGATGGCAGGTCACACTTCAGTATCCCACATGACATCCTCACACCACACATACCATATCTGAGGGGTAGGGGCCTAGCATGGGGCTGTGCAACACTCCTTAACACATAACACAGTCATGTTAGGCAATGCTCCCTATTGGACACCTCACACACCCTTGTGCAATGTGGCTGTGTAATTGTGAACTTATCCACGGCACTGCGGTTCAGGTACAGCTTGCTAGGCAGTGGTCTAGCACACTTTAGTGGCCTTGAGTGACCACATGATGCATGATGATGATGGCTAATGGTACTACACCCCATACTGTTACAATAGCCATGTCCAGGATTGGTATCCCATCATGTATACATGCACCACCCATCCCGTGTGTGTACATAGCATGCATGTGCTACACCTGTGTCCACAATTATCTGCTACAGACACAGACACTGTACTCAGACATGGAAACCCATGTGACACACAGATAACACATGCAGCCATGGTATGAATACCTGTGTATGATGGTGCACAGGACATTGCAGAGCTTATAATACTTGCACAGAAATGTCATGTCCTTGTACACATTGTGTTCCAGGGTGTAAGCAATCACTGAACATGTACACACATGCACCACAGCCATGTACACTGTCATCAACTACACTCATATTGCATGGACTTGAGCAACACTTATTCTGCATGCTGACACGTGTGCGTGACTGTTTGCCTTGTGATACTGTCACCCACCTTCAACCAGTATTGAGTATGATTTGGAAGTCTGTTGTGTGTGTGTATCTACTGTAGTGAGGAGTGTGCATGTGTTCCTGTGTTCCTGTGTGCCTGTGTGCCTGTGTGCATGTGTGCATGTGTTCATGTGTTCATGTGTGCATGTGTGCCTGTGTGCCTGTGTTCATGTGTTCATGTGTTCATGTGTGCATGTGTTCATGTGTTCATGTGTGCATGTGTTCATGTGTGCATGTGTGCATGTGTGCATGTGCAGACTGTAAAGTGTGTTTCCTGTCTTCCTCTCACAGGTGCTGAGGTAGGGCTTGGCAAAAGCAGCAGGTGACCTGAAGCCACTGCCATGGATAGTGGTGATGATGAGACATGTATTTTGGCACAGGGAGATTTGACAGGGTCTGTCGTTGGTCCACCAATCGACAGTACACAGCATTCAACCCCATCCATGAGCACACTCATACTGCCATTACATCCCTCACCACCAATGGCCATAGGGGAGGGACAGCATATAGTTGGCATTGACCAGGAGAGTGTGGTACCCATGGCACGGTCATCGCCTCACAGCAGCCATAACCGTAGACCCGCAATGGTACCACATAGGTGGAGGTCCAGGGGTTTCCAGGGGGAGCACCACTGGACATATTGCCCCTGGCAGGCGTGCCCTCACAGGTCTTATGATGACCACTATGTTCCGGGCTGCAATGCAGGCTCAGGCACGTATGGAATGGTACACCAGGCAGGGACTTAGGGCACAGAGGGCACATAACACAGCTATCAATGACAGCATCCGTGACCTTGCCAGTGCCATCCAGACATATACCAAGGTCATTGATAGACATTGGCGGGAGACAATAGATGCACTCCACAACATGTCTTCTTCAAGCCAGGACCGTGTGGGACAGTTGCGACATCGATGTGGACGCATGCCAGCAACAGCAACAGCTGGCTGTGGTCACGGACAGCCCACAGCTCACAGCCGCTCCCGTAGTGGCAGTACCAGCCCCAGCAATGATGGGGCTGGCCTGTCCATTGCCCATCCCAGTAGACCACGTGCACATGGCTCTGGCCAGTCCCAGCAGGGACATGGGTCCAGTCATCATACCTCTGCCTCTGATGACAGTACCCAGTCAGGGTTGGTACCCGTTACCATCCATAGCACCCCTGCCAGGCACAGGTACTGCGTTCATGGCCAGAGACAGTGATCTGCACAGCCAAGCAGGTACAGTCTGTGGCTGTCCCACAAACCACCGTATATGGCAGCCACATGGTGGAGCTGTGTGCATGCAGACACACACACATTAAGCAAACAACTAGGGCTCACACATACACACACACATTACATCAACATTGGCCCATGCTGTACTGTTGTCCCACACACACACACACACACACACACACACACACACACACACACACACACACACACAGACATGTCGATTGGATGGGTCAATGTCAGGCTCTGGCAAACAAGAAAACACCCTGTGCATATGATACCTGTGCCACCTCCTGTCATCTGCATTATTGACGGAGGGACAGGCTAACATGGTGCTGATGCACAGGGTGACACTATAGCATTGTAGCAATAATAGTGAGTTGTCAACAAGGAAGCCTTACTACATCCTTGCAGGTATATCTGAGCAGACATTATGCATCAAAGCTCTGTTTGTTAATGTAGCATTGTTTACACCACTGTTAGGTCTGAGTATGTATTATCCACCCATGTGCCACTTGGCTGATGTGTGATGTGTTGCCAGCATGTGTTAGCGAGTGGACAGTACGTGTGTGATGTGTGCAGTACAGATTAGCAAATGTACATCTGTGAACATGGTGGGTGCACTCTGTCTGAATGTATGTGCATAGTGGACACATGGGACATGTGGCATACCCTGTCGTACACATTATTAACATCCCATTGCATCTTTCAATGGCCAGTATGCATTCTACTACAGTTATGTACTAACATGGGTAGACGTGTGTATGACATGGGTTGACACTATGCTGTGGGTGATACCGTTAATATCAGTCAATGATTTGCGGTCTGGTAGTATACACAACCTCAACAGCATGACTATAAGCAATCATTGGATGATGTCCTGACAAATGACACACAGTAGTAGGGAACCCAGTATCAATTGGATCCTTCCGGTGCTACACTATAACACTAACCAGTGGTGATGACCGCCACCCATTACTGTGACACACCTGTGTGTCATATAGCCCCCTTAGGTAGATGCAGACACACTAGGGATGTGTCCATCCAAATCTGGGAATGCATGGAATGGCCTACAATGCATTCCCTGGATGGGACACATATCCTACACAAGGATATCATACAGACAGATACATGTTGTGTGATACATGCTGTATAGCAGTAAGCAGACTATGGCATAGTCATCCTCATGTACTATACATACTATCCTGTCAGTACCACACCGGTGGTAGCCCTCAACATGTATGTCGGGTACCATTGTGTACATACAGACCCATGTTATGTCATGTGTCTCTTCGTATCCACATATCCATAGGTATTGTGGAGTCCCAAGGTGTATCACAGATATTAGAGGCCTGAACGCATATCCACAAGGCAGTCGTACACCTATGAAGACTGTCCATTCTTGGCAGACTTTGTTGTGTATGACTATGTCTGACATATACCACAGCCATATACCCTCACTCACTCTACTCTTAAGTAACTGTCATGGGTGTGTGTGCCACAGATGACCTTGGTCACAGAACATGACAGTGGATGGCCATGTCACATACATACATATGTGACCTAGGCTCTGAGCAGCAGCGGCATAACCTGTCAATGGAAACAAATGTATTCATGTAGTATGCAGGCTTCACACCTATGTACTGATTGAGGGGACATGTACACATATATATTTGCCACAAAGATACCTGATGTCTGCAATGTACTTACTGTTGTCATCATACTATGTCATACCATAGTAAAAGTAAAACCCACACTGTGTTGACCAACAGTGACACACACACAATGCTTTATTGGCTGGTTTATTTTCTCCTGCTGTATTTGTAGGATGGTGACATCATCAGACTTACCAAAGAGGAATGTACCTCCTTTACTGGGTTTTCCCAGTCTCCAAAAAGGAACACCTCTTAAAGGAACCTGCACACATACATCCCCCACACTTTGCAAGATTCAAACCCCTAACTAACTATGTTATGATACTGGAAAGAGATGCATTAACATGGTACACTATTTACTTTACTGGGTGGTTTACCTTCTCCTGCTGTATTTCTAGGATGGTGACATCATCAGTCTTTCCAAAGAGGAATGTACATCTTTTAGTGAGTTTTCCCAGTCTCCAAAAAGGTTAATCCTTTCAAAGACAATTGCACACATATACACAGTCAGCGCTTGCAGGATTCAAATCCCTATATAACTAAGTTAGGGTACTAGAGAGAGAGACGCATTAGCACAGCGTGCTATTTGCTTTACTGGGTGGCTGCCCTTCTCTGTCTGTATTTCTAGGGTGGTGACATCATCAGTCATTCCAAAGAGGAATGTACATCTGTAGTGTGTTTTCCCAGTCTTCAAAAAGGCCACTCCTCTCAAAGAGAATTGCACACATGCACCCACCCCCCCAAACACACACAGTCAGCGCTTGCAGGATTCAAAGCCCTGCTTAATTAGGTTATGATACTAGAAAGAGACGCATTAGCATGGCACACTATTCACTTTACTGGGTGGTTACCCTTATCTGTCTATATTTCTAGGGTGGTGACATCATCAGTCATTCCAAAGAGGAATGTACATCTGTAGTGTGTTTTCCCAGTCTTCAAAAAGGCCACTCCTTTCTAAGACAATTGCACACATACACACACCCCGTCAGCGTTTGCAGGATTTAAGCCCTTAACTAATTAGGTTATGATACTAGAGAGAGAAAAATGCGTTAGCATGGCACGCTATTTGCTTTACTAGGTGGCTTCTCTTCTCTGTCTGTATTTCTAGGGTGGTGACATCATCAGTCATTCCAAAGAGGAATGTACATCTGTAGTGTGTTTTTCCAGTCTTCAAAAAGGCAACTCTTTTCAAAGATAATTGCACACATACACACATACCCCACAGTCAGTTTTTGCAGGATTCAAACCCAAACCTAACTAGGGTATGATACCAGAGAGAGATGCATTTGTACGGTGTGCTATTTGCTTTATTGGGTGGTTCTCCTTCTCTATCTGTATTTCTAGGGTGGTGACATCATCAGTCATTCCATAGAGGAATGTACATCTTTAGTGTGTTTTCCCAGTCTTCAAAAAGGCCACTCCTTTCAAGGAGAATTGCACACACATGCAACCCCCACCCTCAGCATTTGCAGGATTCAAACCCCTACCTAACTAGGTTTTAATATTAGAGAGAGAGATGCATTAGCACAGCACGCTATTTGCTTTATTTGGTGTTTTTTCTTCTCTGTCTGTATTTCTAGGGTGGTGACATCATCAGTCATTCCAAAGAGGAATGTACATCTTTAGTGTGTTTTCCCAGTCTTCAAAAAGGCCACTTCTTTCAAGGAGAATTGCACACACATACACACCCCCCCTCAGAATTGCACACACATACAACTTCCCACAGACACAATCAGCATTTGCAGGATTCCAACCTTTACCTATCTAGTTTATGATACTAGAAAGAGATGCTTTAGCACAGCACACTATTTGCTGTACTGGGCGGTTTCTTTTCTCTGTCTGTATTTCTAGGGTGGTGACATCATCAGTCATTCCAAAGAGGAATGTATATCTTTAGTGTGTTTTCCCAGTCTCCAAAAGGCCACTTCTTTCAAGGAGAATTGCACACACATATACACACCCTCCACACACAGACACAGTCAGCATTTGCAGGATTTAAACCCCTACCTAACTAGGTTATGATACTACAGAGAGAGACCCATTAGCACAGCGCACTATTTGCTTTATTGGGTTATTTCTATTCTCTGTCTGTATTTCTAGACTGGTGACATCATCAGTCATTCCAAAGAGGAATGTACATCTTTAGTGTGTTTTCCCAATCTTCAAAAAGGCCACTCCTTTCAAGGAGAATTGCACACACACCCCCCCACACAGCATTTGGTGGATTCAAACCCCTCCCTAACTAGGTTATGACACTAGAGAGAGAGAGAGACGCATTAGCACAGCATGCTATTAGCTTTACTGGGTAGTTGTCCTTCTCTGTCTGTATTTCTAGGGTGGTGACATCATCAAACTGGACATGGTAGTGTGTGCACACTTTGTTTTATGCCATTCCAGGAATGGTCCATGTGGGTCGTCAGGTGTCAACAGCTGGAACAGGAACTCATAATCCTCACCTTGTGTGATCTGTGGACACATCGACATTCCTTCATATGTCAACACATATTTATGCACAGCTTTTTGGTTTTGTGGGTACTACATGTGTCTGGAATGTTGATAAAGGGCTATTCAAAGTATATGTGAGACATGTGTAGCTGTGTTCAGTGAAGTATGTCCTGTGTCTGCCTTGCAAACAGTCTAGCATGTTTGGGAACCATGATCTGCACATGAGCATGCCACGGTTAGTAGGGTTGTGTGTATGTCAGCTTCCAATAGCTCGGTTTATGACTTCAACCATGATGGACTCCATGGCCTTGCAGATCATACTTCATAGGCATACTGGACTGTACTTCCCATGGTGTGTTGTGCACCAACACTTGTGTGGAGTGCCATATGTTGCTGTAACACATTCAATGGTTCCACATCCTGTGTAGGGGGGAGGTTCAGCTGACTGTTCAGGTGCAGGATCTGTTTGTTCTGTAGTTTATGCATAACACATATCGGGAATCAATGTAGTCCACTTGATGCCATGCTTTTAGCATTGGGGATAGCTGTTCATCCATTCTACATGTGATATCTCCTGGTATGATGACATGGACTATCGTCGGTGGGAGGTGGGCATGTATATATGGGCCTGCCTGTCTGTCAGGATGTCGGCATTGTCAGTCAGGTACAGTTGGCCCTGACTCATGACATATATGTCTGTACATTGCTATATATGACATAGCTGTTGGAGGTGACATGATTCAGTCTGGACTCCTTCTCAGCTACTCTTTACAGAACACCAACAAACCTGAGCACTAATCTCTGTTATACTCCTATGCACACTTAACACCCTACTGATCCTTTGTCATCTGGCTACAGAGTATGTCATGATGATATCCCGGCATGTCCAGGGGTCAGCTTTGTGTGCACTCTCCAGTCCAGCTGGTGAATATTGTGATGTAGACACAATGTCACATCTGCCTCATGTACACAGACAACACTCTCCTCCTCACAACAAACCCAGATATATGTGTGAGATGCACCTATAGAGACATACAGGGTGCTGAACTCTCTCGATCCATGACTGGCATAGTCTATCAGGTGGTGAGGATAACCACACACACCACATATCAGTCTCACATATCTTCTGGCGACAGCACTCAAACCACATTATCACACATACACATACTCGGATGCTGTAAATGAACTCTGCCTAAGCAGCAGAGACCTCCACAGCAAGCACACACACAACTGCTACCCCACTACAATACCCACATCTCACATAGTTCACAATGTCAGTGTGCCACACAGTCACTTGCCTTTGGGCTAAACAACACACATAATACACTTGTGATAGGCGACACTTATTGTCAGACACACTGACGTACCACTCACCAGCCCATACAAGGGAATAGTCCCTTTGTGCTGTCTGTCATGTGCCAGGATCTGCCACATAACACATGCAGTCAGGTCACTACAAAGCAAGTACAGGACTGGCACCATCATTGTCCATGCTGGTGCGTAAAACCTCAGATGTTATTCCCTGGACCACATGACATGGTACATGGAGGAACAGTGTCATCATGTAGCCCAGGCCAATATGACCCTGACCTTGTCTAGCATCTTACACCCACCAAGTATGATGTCACAGTATACAGACAAACATATCACGTTTAACACTTAGCTAACAGATTGGTGTCTTTCATAGGGGATACAGTGTCTGTCAGCCTGTGGTGACAGGCTCAACATGCCACATAGCTTTACTAATGACAGCTTGCACCTGTCACCCTTGGACCTTTGAATGCTGACTAAGGGTCTTGCTACCACCATAGTGCATTTCTTGAGCAGGGCTCAAAAGACAAACCCACCTACATAGACATTACAGGTTAAATAACACTAAGGGTAATGCTGCTCAACACCAGATGTGTTACCCTCATATTGCAGCCACTCAGGACTCCCCTCAGTATGGGAGATAGCAATATATGTGCACTCACAGACGCCTAGTTCAGGGTCACATATGCACAACAGCACTACCAGGTTATGTTTCATACCATGCTTTCTGAGCACAGGACTTGGAACGGACAACACAACTAGGGGGTGTATCCATATACATCACAGATACACACACGTCTGGGTTAGTGGCACTGCACTAAGCATCACAGACCATACATATACAACTACCATTGTGCGAAACTGCCTTTCAGTTTGTTCCCTACTACAGACCACCCTCCCATACTCAGGAACCACACTCGGCTTTCCTGGGAACAGTGGAGGATATGATGGTTTCCACAAACACAATTATATTGGGTGACATCAGATACACAAATATTGACTGGGGATACTACTCAAGCCGCAACAACCTCGCCCTACAGTCGCTACAATTTGTAAATTCATATGCTATGGCACAACCAGTCACCACAGCCGCAAGGGGGAATACATATTGGACCTGATCATCACCAACATGGGGACTCGATGTTCCACACCAGCAATATACCCCTCATTGGTAAGGTCAGAACATACATCTATCTCACTGGACATACATATACACTCCACACACCCATCCTGGGTAATCTTGTTGAACTTCTGATGAGCCAATGTCTCACTTCACCAGAGCATGGTGGTATCCTTCAGAGACCCTGAGACAGTGTCAAATACAGCTCCGACTACTGAATCCTTTACATACACATTCTATGAACTCCTAGTGGACTGCATGGATTGTGCTACCCCAAATAACAACAAGACTCACTCCTCCAATGGCAGGGGACCTGTCTGGTAGACACCAGCCATTAATAAGCTGTACAATGTCAGGAGGAAGCTATTACATGATAGAGCATAATCCCAGATGGGGAAAGCATCTGTGATCTGTACTAGCAGACAGCTAAGATCACTCGTACTTATATAAGGTCTTCTTCTCACGGACAATTGCACCAGACATGTAGGACTATCACAAGGTCTTTGTCAGTTATGTCAGAAACCTGGGTGGACACTCAGTGATATGCTGTGAGTTACTGCATACTGACTACACTTACCACTGAACCCACTGGCATAGCCAACATCCTGGCAAACAGGTTCAGTGCAGATGTCTCCCCCCATCCCCCCTAGGGAGCGATTAGCCATCCCAACAGAGTGTAACCTCCCTGACACCACACAGTAACAGGTGAGTGCTGCCCTCCCCAAAGCATACATTACAGCATCAATGGAACCAGTTGGTGTCCCGGCCTGCATCTTACACGAGCTTCATGACAGACGTAACCCTCACATTACATCACTGTGCAATATCAGACTTCCTACAGGATATGTACCCACAGAATGGTGTACAGCGACAGTGGTCCCACTCCACATAGTTGTTGCCAGAATGGACCACAGACAATATTGCCCTATAAGCCTAACTATGCTGTTATGCAAAGCTATGGAGCGTATTGTCATGGGACTGTTAAACATAGACATCAGGAACCTACAGACACTGTGTCCTACACATTTCAGTGTTGTTGTGGGCAGATCTTGCCTCTTGAACATGTTTGTATTCTTTAGACGGTTAACAGCTCCATCAACATAGGGACAGTTGTACACGCAGCCTACCTGAAGCTTGCTAAACCCATCCACACAATAACCCACTGGGCCATTATGCATAGGCTCACAAGCATCGATATGGACACATATCTCACATGATGGATTGCTACCTGGATCAGGGATAGCACCCACAGGGTCAGAATTACAGGTGCCATGTCTGACTATACACCAGTTACACGTGGCATCCCACACGGCTCGGTCCAGGGACCTCTCTTGTTCAGTATATATTTGTCTGACGTACAGGCTACCACAGGGGGAATATGGCTGACCTTGTTCGCACTTGACTGCAAACTGGGTGCCATACTCACCTCTCCAGCTGCCACATGTGTACGCCAACAGGGTCTCACAGAGATGGATGACTGGTTCCTGAGCCATGGCCTACAGCTAAATGCCATTAGTTGCATAGTCATCTCCTTTGGGAATAACAACATGCCCACACATTAACACATAGGTAGTACTCCATTACATATGGTAGGTGTTGTTGTAGGTGATTGGGGACATGACTTATTTGTACTGTCGCCTTTGACATTCACATTGCCACAGTGGTTGGACAGACCTTCTATATAAGCAACCTTATCCCATATGGTTTCACATCTTGATCGAGTGATGTCATTGTGCCCCTATACTAATAACAACCGTGCTTGGTTACAATGCCACCTTTGGGGTGTACCTTACCCAACACCTGCAGCAACTGTACTGGCCACAGATACCCAAGCAACAGCCACCCCTCAACAATACCCATGAATCACATATCTCACATGATCACTGTGCCTCGCAGTCACAGCCCTTAAGGCCAAACAACACACCAAATACACTTGTTATAGGGGACAATATTGTCCGGCACAGTGACCTCCCACTCAAATGACTGAACAAGGAGAAGGTCACTGTAAGTTGCCTGACAGGTGCCAGGATCCACCACATAATGCAAGCACTCAGGTCACTCCAAAGCAAGTACAAGTATGACTCCGTCATTGTCCATGCAGGTGTGAATGACATGAGACGTACCGCCCTGGACTACAAGAAAAGAGACATAGAGGAGCTCTCTGATCATGTAGCCCAGGCTGGTATGACCCTGACCTTGAGTAGCATCTTGCCCTCACCAAGAATGATGCCAGAGTATAAAGACAAAATGATCAGTTTCAACAATTGTCTAAAGTATTGGTGTCATTCAATGGGGATCCAGTGTCTGTCAGCCTGGGATGATATGCCCGACAAGCCACGTTGCTTCGCTAGGGATGGCTTGCACCTGTCACCCTTAGGCTTTCGTATACTGGCCATGCCTCTTGCCACCCCCATAATGCATTTTTTAGGCGAGGCTCAAAGGACAAACCCACCTCCATAGACAACCCAAGGATACAAAATCTAAAGGTAATGCTACTCAATGCCAGAAGTCTAAACCTCAAGATGCACACACTCGAGGCTCTCCTCAGTATGCAGAATATCAAAGTCTGTGCAGTAACAGAAACCTGGTTCAAGGTTTCTGAGAGCACCCCAGCACTACCAGGTTATAACTCATACCATGCATTTCAGACACAAAACTCAGACCGAGGCACAAAAGGAGGGGTAGTATCTATATTCATCAAGGATACCCACACCTCCAGGTTAGTGGCACTGCACGGAGCATCAGAAACCATCCATGTGCAACTAACAGTGGGCCAGACTGCCTTTCAGTTTGTAGCCTGCTACAGAACACCCTCCCTATTACAGAAACCCCACTTGGCATTCCTGAGAACACTGGAGAATATCAAGGTCTCTCCTAAAACTATGTTATTGGGTGACTTCAACTACCCAAACATTGATTGCGACAACTACTCATGCCCAAACACACTCGCCCAATGGTACCTTGAAGTTATAAACTGTAATGCGATGGAACAACTGGTCACCACTCCCACAAGAGGGAACAACATATTGGACCTGGTCATCACCAACATGGGGACTCTATGTTCCACACCAGAGGTAAACCCCTCATTGGTAATATCAGACCATTAACTAATTTCCATGGACATCCATATCCCATCCCCACCCCCAGCCAAAGAAATCACTGTAAAGAATTTCTCAAAAGCCAACTTTGCACTTCTCAAGACTGAGGTGGAATCTTTCAAAGCTCACGGCCCAGAGGATAATACAGGCCAATCCGCAGAATCCTTTACAAATGCATTCTATGAGCACCTGCAGGAATGCATGGATCGTGCTATCCCAAATAAAATGAAAATTCACTCCTCCAAAAACAGGAGACCTGTTTGGTGGACCACGGCCATAAATAAGCTATACAACAAGAGGAGGAAGCTACTACATGACAGAGCAAAATCCCAAAAATGGAAGGCATCTCTCATCAGTATTAGCAAGAAACTTCAATACCTCATAGAATCATCAAAGGCCAGTTTCGGAAGGGAAATTGCCCTAGACACTAAAGATAATCACAGGCCCTTCTTTAGTTATGTCCATAATATGGGTGGAAACTCCCAGATATACTCTGAATTGTTGCATAACGGTATAAAATATACCAAACCTACAGACATAGCCAACATCCTGGCAGACAGATTCAGCAGAAACCTCTCCCCCCTTCACCCCCAGAGGAACAAATGCCTATCCCAACTGAATGTAACCTCCCTGACATCACAGTTGCACAGGTGAAAGCTGCCCTCTCCAAAGCAAAAAACACAGCAGCTATGGGACCGGACGGTGTCCCAGGCTGTGTCTTACACAAGCTACAAGAAGAATTGAACCCTCACATTAAGTCACTGTTCAAACTTAGCCTTACTACAGGATATGTACCCAAATAATGGCATACAGCTACAGTGGTTCCACTCCACAAAGGTGGTGCCACAACGGACCCTGGGAACTATCGCCCCATAAGCCTGACTAGTCTGGTCTGTACAGCTATGGAGCGTATTATCATGGAACTCATAAACAAAGTCATTGGGAGCCTCCAGACTCTGGACCCTACCCAATTCGGCTTTGTTAAGGGCAGATCTTGCCTCTTAAACCTAGTTGATTTCTTTGAAACAGTTACCAAAGCTATAGATGAGGGCAAGGTAGTCCACACAGCCTACCTGGACCTCACAAAAGCCTTCGACACAATACCCCACTCGGGCATCATAAATAAGCTTACCAGCTTAAATATCAACCCCTATATCGCAAGATGGGTTGCAAACTGGCTCAGGGATAGAACCCACATGGTCAGAATCGCAGGTGCCATGTCCAAATCCAAACCAGTTACAAGTGGCATCCCACAGGGCTCAGTTCTGGGACCTCTCTTGTTCGGTATATACTTCTCTGAGGTTCAGGCTAACATGGGGGGATTATGGCTGACAAAGTTCACAGATGACTGCAAACTGGGGGCCATATAAGACTCTCCAGCTGACACAAGCATCCTCAAGAAGGGTCTCACAGAGATGGATGTTTGGTGCCAGAGCCACGGGCTCGAGCTACATGCTAAAAAGTGCATATTCATCCCCTTTGGGAAAAACAAAGTGCACACAAATTACCACATAGGTGGTAATCCATTAAGTACAGAAGTAGTAATTTGAGATTTCTGGACCAATGTAGATAGCAATCTCTCCTTTGATAATCACATTGCCAAAGTGGTTACAAAGACCTTCTATATATGCCACCTTATCACAAAAGGGTTCGCATCTAGATCAAGAGAGGTCATTGTGCCCCTCTACTCATCACTCATCAGCCCCATACTTGAATACAATGGCCCTTTTGGGATGTACCTTACCCGACACCTGCAGCAACTGGAGAGACCCAAAGTACCTCTCCAAGAGGATCATGGGCTACAAACAGATGTCGTATACAGCTCAACTAAAGAAACTCCAGCTCTACTCAGTTGCTTACCACCTACTTAGAGGCGATCTATGCCTGATATACAAAGCCAGGTCAAACCCAGAATTAATGGACATG
Organism: Protopterus annectens; assembly: GCF_019279795.1. Taxonomy (NCBI): domain Eukaryota; kingdom Metazoa; phylum Chordata; order Ceratodontiformes; family Protopteridae; genus Protopterus; species Protopterus annectens. The sequence continues at coordinate 551,964,001 of NC_056744.1, forward strand.
ATCCACCTCAAATATCCAAGTCCCTTAGAGATACACACTCCAGGGACTTAAACCTCAGCACAAGAATAAAAAGGATATGCTGGAGGGACAGATTCATTTCCCAGAGGCTCCCCTCACTCTGGACTAGAATCCCAATTCATATTAGACATAGCCCCTCGCTGACCCTCTTCAAGCCAGTTCTGGACACGTGGATGGGAAATTGCAAATTCACCCCTGGGATCTCTTCTGTATCCCTGCTAGACAGAGGCACAGCAAACTAATCTTAAAGGGTACCTTCTGTGACCTAATTTACAGAAGCACAGTAGACTAATCTAATAAGGAGATGGAAGCCAAATACACTCTGACTAGGCTTATAAATGCCCTAGGGCAGATAACCTAGTATCTACCTATGAACCTATGAACCTATAAGTTCCACACCAAGCAGATGTATGGACTCACACAGATGACCTGCACAGTTCAGATGCAGTAACTCCAGCTCTACTCAGTCACTTACCACCTACTCAGATATGATGTGTGCCTGTTGTTTGCAGTAATACCCAACCCAGAATTAATAGGCATGCTCCACCTCAGGATATCCAACTCCCTTGTAGCTACACACTCCAGGGACATATACCTCAGCACAGATGTTAATAGGACATGCTGGAGGGACAGATTCTTATCCCAGGGCCTCCACTCACTCCAGATTGTGATCACAGTTTCACATAGGCAGAGCCACCCACTAACCACCTACAGGGGACATCTTGATGGCTGTATGGGTGATCGTATGTTTACCCATGGGATATCTTCTGTGTCCCTGCTAGACAGAGGCACACTAGCCTAAACATACATGGGCTATCTTGTGTGACCTACTATTCACTGGCACAGTGTAGTAATCTGACAGGGCTGGAAAAGCCAAACACACTATGGCTAGGCTTGTACATACCCTAGGGCAGATAGTCTAGTATCGACCTCTGAACCTATGCTTATGCTCGGGATGCACAATATTTATTGCGGATACTGTTTGCAGGTCTTTATCGTCTTTGCTTTCCCAGTTTCTATGAACAACTTAGGTATCTGCAGAACATGTTTGATCATGACAGGGTTCCACTATATTATATAAGTGTCTGTTGTCATGTAACTATGTGCACAGGGCAGATTGCTGGATAGTGAGAGGTTCCTGGGTTAACACATGTGACTGCCAGATATATGTGGCCCACTGCTGTAGTCAGACATGACCTAAGTGTGTGAGCATGCCCAGTTCAGGCTTTCTGTTTTGTTGCCTGATATATGTCTCATTTATTCAAGTGTGTGAGCATGCCCAGTGTGACCTTTCAGTATGTTGCGATCTGAAGTCCACTACATTTGTGGATGTGTGTAAACATGACCAATATTAACATTTACATTGTGTGTGTTGGAAGTCAAGTTCTGTTCTTACTGCAGGACTCACCTTTGTGTCATAACTCAACAGGGATTATGCTGTGCCTGCAGAGTTTCCATGAGATACTTGCATAGACTTATCAACATTCCTTCATACGGGCTGAACAGTGCAATGCTGTCATGGTTTAGTGGTTCCGTACTTTAACTATGGTGCACAGTATCCTGGGTTCGAGGCTCAGCACTGCTTTATATTTCCATCCTGACCAGACCACACTGCTTAAGGGCCAGTTAAGCAAATATAAGCATGTTGGCTTTTGTTCTGCTATGCCCTACTTAGACCAGGCTTGTCCGACATTGCTGTATATTCACCAACTTTGCTGGACATTGCCCAATATTACTCGACATTGACCACAGTTGTACTAGTTGGTGTGTGAGATTCTGTTTGCATATACTACATGGTGGTAAATGCTGTTTAGCACTACCTTAAATTGCTTGACACATGGCAATCATGCCTCAGGTGGTGCTGCAGGGCTGCCTATGTTGGATGCACATGCTACACTCCCTGTACATGTTTGAAGCAGGTAGTGTCAACTTAGGCATCCCTTTTACTATATATGCAGGTCAGAGAGGTATCATTTCCAGGGTTCCTACTGAGCCAGTGTATGTGCTATGCATTGCCTCTTTGCCAAGGCCAAAGCATACTGGGCACGCCTCCTTCTGCCTACTGGGGCAGGCTCAGGTTGTTCCTCCTCTGAGTCACGCTCTGCCTGTGATGACCTTGGCAATGGTGGGAGGCTGTTTGGGCCAGGCCTATGCTGGTCCTGCTGCAGCTGTTTTTGCAGGATCATATTATGTAGCATAGCACATACCATGACAATTTGGGAACATGCAGTTGGTGAGTACTGCAAGGCTCCACCAGATGTGTCCAGGCACCGGAACCGTGACTTGAGCAACCCAAACACACGCTCAATTACATTTTGTGTTTGTGCATGTGCCTCATTATGGTGTTCCTGTTCAGGTGCGTGTGTGTTTCTGATGAGTGTCATCAGCCACGGCTCCAGTGCATAGCCAGCATCCCCCACTAAGTGACCATGTGGGATGTCCCCATTGGCAAATGTCTGGTACAGCTGTGTCAGATGCCAGATATGGGAATCATGGTAGCTTCCAGGGCAGCCAGCACACACATTCAGTATTATGCCCTGGGCATCACACACGACCTGGCAGTTGATGGAGGGGAAGCCCTTGTGGTTGAAGTAGACCCTACCCCACTCACCAGCTGGTGCTTTGATGCATATGTGCGTGCAGTCTATTGCACCCACCACCTCAGGGTATTCCGCTATTTGCTGGAAGAGACGCATACTGCTAGCCAATACCTCATGGGAATTGGGGAAATATACATGATGACCGACATGTACTGACATGGCATCCAGGAACTGGTGCAGTACCCTGGATGCTGATGCCTGTGATATCCCCATCATATCACCAGTTGGTCTCTGGAAGGTACCTGTTGCTAGTATTCGTAGGCCAACACATACCTTGGTTTCCACTGGAATGGGTTCCCCTCTGTTGGTTCTGTGTGTGAGGCATGGCCTGCACAGCTCAACAATTTGCTGCAGGAGGTCTCTGTCCACTCTATAGCGCTCCACTATCTCCAGCTCATGTAGCCCCTGGTAGGTTACCCTGGGCCTGTAAACTCTTCTCCGTCTCCGCACTGGGTGTTGATCAGCAGCAGTACCATTGTCACCACCCTCAGCATATTCCATATGTTGCCTTATGACAGCAATGGCAGCCCTTAACATTTTTTTGTCTCAGTACAGCTTTTTCAGTATTCACTTCTCTTAGCTGACTGCAGTGCTGCAGTGTCTCTGAGGAATACATGGTGAAAGGTTGTTTGCAGAGTTTTAAGTGCTGGGCTGGGCTGGTTTACTGCCTGTGTAATTGCCTGATTCTGATTATTTCCAATCTGCTAGCTCTGCTGACTCTCCCTGGTTAACTTCCTAGTGTTTGTTGTGCTTCCTTTTCCCTTTCTATTTCCTCAGGGGGGGCAGCGCCGCACACACTAGCGCATATGTGTGCAAATGTGCTAACACACGCACACACAAGCTTAGACAGAGTTACACTAGTTAATTCCTGCTTAAACATGTGCACACGACTGCAAAAGCACTTACAAGACTTTAAACTGCCCTACACATGCTTTAAATGCATGCACACAGGCGCAAATATGCTAACACAGATTTAGACAACATTACACATGCTAACTTCTGCTTACATGTGCGCACACTGTCTTATTTGGGTTTATAAGTGCGCACAAGCTAGCATACATGTTGCAAGCATTTTTACAAGAAACTTTGGTGATACCCACAGTGTGCACCTTCTATTTCTTGACTTTATCTAGGATATCTACTGACACACCTCTTCCAGTGATGAGCAACTGACAGCTAACACATGCCACTCTGCTCCAATGAGATTAGCTACTGTCATACATACCACCCTCATGATGTCACCTATATCCTACTCTGTTACTCCCCTTATCCTAGTCTTGCACTCCACTGACTGTGCTCATTTGCTATGTAGACTTGCGATTCACTATCCTTACCCTCATTTGCATAGGATTGCCTAGTAATGCTTGGTTACATCTCTTGGACTGAGTTCCCCCCCTTAGCAACCCCTACTCGGTAGCCTTGTTGTCTTCAGCCTGCCATTCACTTGCATTGTATATTATGATATCTTATAAAATGCCTATTTGTGGCTTTTATTTTCTTATTTTATGATTTTTATAGCGCACCCCATTTGCGCGGTGCTGCGCTAAGCTTAAACCTTACTGATCGAGGAAAAAAAACAATTAATTTTTATTTTTTGCATCGGGGAAATTTGCCAATGGCCGTATATTTGGCCATTGGCATGCTTCCTCAACCATATGCAATCTTTATTTGGAGGTGTCACAGCTCCATTGTGCTATTTGCAGAACGGTACTCAGTTGTCAACTGAGTACATTTCTGCAGATAACACGGCTCCTACTCGGACAGGTCTGTGCTTCCTGGATCGCATATTTACCTCATTCGCATGCCTTTTGGCTGCAAGTGAGGTAATTTGCATATCCAAGCCCTGTCCGTGTAGGAGCAGTTTAAGGGGCTGTTTGCAATGCTGTTCCTGGATCGCTCGTCGGACATGTTGGCTGCATGGAGTCTTACTCTACTCTTAGACTCCGTGCAAGCCTTCATGAATCCGGCCCATAGTCTTTTCTTTCTTGCTTCATTTTTGTTCTGTTACAGACAAGAACCAAACCATCTCCATTCAGTCTCAGATAATTTTGTTCCTCTACATGAGGGTCATATCTAGTACAGTACAAGACTGAAAGCTATCTGGAAGCCATCATGCAGGTAGTCATGAGGTTTGCTTGTGCCGAGCAGCTGAGGGTGTTTTCTGAAACAATATCCCACCACCTGGTGGTGAGGTAAGCACCTGCTTCACTGCAGGGACTGTCTATTCTACTGTACTACAAGCATGTGGGATCTCTCACATGTGACAGCAATAGTTGTCATCACTCACTTAGATGGCTACATCCCATATCCTGTCCTACCACATCCAAAGCCACTTTGCACCTTGAGACACAACTGAATTAGCCACTGACCATCACCTTCACCTGCCTACACCATCAAGTGCCTAATTCAGTAATTAAACATGGGTCACTTTGACCATAGTTAGAGATTTATAGCTATATACTTCTGGTGCAGGCTAATACGTTTATTTATTTATCTTTTTGGAGGTGTTAACCGGGCTAGGGTACTGATCCATGTGCAACTTTTTATTCTTGGCCCAGGAGCACTTGCAGAGAGTCACACATTTAAGCAAATGGAGGTTGAGAGAATCAAACTCTGCACCACAGGAGATAGCTTGTTAACACATTTTTTTTACATAGATGTAAGGCCTGGATCAGTATCTGATTCAGAAGTAATACTGTCTCTCCATCATTTATACCAGCATATTCATTCTTCTTTCTTTTGCTTTTAAGTCTGAATCTTTTATTATGAATACCAAAATATGTATCTGCACAACTTTTATTAACAACTGTAAAAGGTATGATTTGCAAGAATGCAAAAGAAATTTAAAAAGTCCCTTTATGCTCTAGAGCAAGGCTCATCAAGATGACATGAAAACACTGCCTATCTATATAACAGTGAGGAGCTCAGTCAGTGTGACAGGCTTAATTCTTTGGCAAGATAATTGGAAGGAAGAAACCATGTACGTCTGCAAAATTAAGAAACTAATGGGGAATGCAAGATAAAAATCACAGGGTTGTAATACTTAATGATAATTACTGAATCCGAGAAAGGAAAAAAAAACATAATGACTACAGGAAAAGTCAGTTAATTGTAACACTGTAGCTGAGAATGCTTGGAAATAGATTTCCAGCATATATGAATACTCATTCAGACACCTTAAGAAAAGATAATAAATGCGTGCATTAGACATTGAAATAGTGCAATCACATTTCAGCAGAGGACATGAACAATGATAACAGCATGAGATGAAAAGAAAAGCATGGCAATCTAGTGTAATATTCATCAGCAAACTCAGTCTTGGAAAACTGATCATTTCATGAGAAGAAATGTGGAGAAACTGCATTTGAATGTACTGAAATACATTTAACAGATAAAATATGACAATATGAAATATTGTAATATACTTAACTGAAAAAAACGAACAGCATAGCATATTTGGCATGGTGTAAAACTGCAAACAGTTATGACATAACAGCTTTATAATATTCTACTACAGATACTTGTCAACAGAGCATAACACATACTCTATCCAGACCATGGATGCTTTACTTTAATAGCAAGAATTACATCAAATTTATTTAGTATTCATGCTGAATCATTTAGAATTCATTCAAATTGACAATATCAGTCATAAGTGAAAGAAGTTGAATTTTTTCTTTCATACTTGCAGACCAGTAAAATGATTAGCTCTTGATTTATAGCACTGACTGAAGTCATGTATACATAATCTTAAGTTCAGACTAGTGGAGTGAAAGCATGTGTGATTTCCATATCAAAGACAAAACGTGCGATCTGTTCATCAGTAAAACCTTACAAGATGCCAGATGCTTTGTAACAATATTGTCATAGTGGCAACAAGGGCTTATCAAACCATTACACTTCTGCTTACTAAATTCCTGATTAAATACGATCTTATGATAAGAAAGGGTGATGCCAAAAAACATAAACATGAAGATACCTGTAATGTCAGCCTGAACTATCTTAGTAATGAAAATGTTTCAAAGGAATGAATTATTGAGCCTCAAATTCCATAGAATGCGCCTGATACAGGATGCTTAAGTGAAAACCTCTTTTCCCTTCCCACAATGTTTGCATCATACTCTAGACCCCTAAAGCTGAAATAAACCGAGAATTGCTTCACTTAGTATACAGTTTCTATGATGTCTAACTATACTCTTCTCTCTATATCAACGTTATTAGCTAGAGACTGCACATTTTTACATTTATTACTTAATTAATTAATTAATCTTTACTAAATAATTTCTTGACCATTTTCAAAATTCACATCAAACCATAGACATAATATAACATCTGAGCTGAAATGCGTTTAACTACAGCTAAAATACACAAAGAAAACATAAAACTAGTTGCTTTACCATTATAAAGCAAGCAGAAAGCAACATCTTGTCAGTCTGAGTTATGAGGTAAACACATATTTTACATTTATTACTTGTAAACACAGAAAAATTGCAGAAAACGATTACTCAAGTCTCAGCAATATAACACTCTGATTTATAGGTTCATAGGTTTATACTAGGCTAATGACCACTAGGGCCCTTATAAGCCTAGCAGTGCAATGTTGACCATGCTTAGAGTCCAGCATGTATTAGGAGCAAGATTTATATTTGTAAAGCTGGCTATAAGTGTTCAAGTTTTAGCCACACACTTGGCCATTTTACTTTTTTTCATTGTTCAGGTGTGGGTTCCCTGTTCCCTGAATAAATATACTTCAAAAGTGGGGGGGGGGTCACAACTGAATCAGGCTTGTACAGACATTCAAGGCAGCAGGTTGTGAAGGTCATCATTCTCTTAATTGGTATAGGCAATAACTAGAGGTGAGCTGGGTTGAGGAATACATTAAACATATTTCTAACATTGGTTAATGGCAATGTTGTGATTTTATGTTTTGAGTCTCAGGAAGGATATATATATATATATATATATATATATATATATATATATATATATATATATATATATATATATATATATATATATATATATATATATATATATATATATATATATAAACTGCCCAGATAGTCTGCTGGACAAGTAAGAGTCTATATGCTAAGTATGAGCTTAACAGTGAAAAATGTCTGACTTAAGGAATACCATACTCTTGTCATGTGCAATATTTGTTTCACAGAAAGCTTAACAAGATGGTTTGTCTATTAATTCTGCAAAACCATTAACTGGTCTACTTTTAATGGAAAGCACCTTAGAGATACATCCTTCATTTACAAGTCTATTCATCCATCCATTTTGGCATCAGGAGGTGTGAGGCTACCACCAAATGCCAGGCTGTGGTCATCTTCTTTATTAAATGGTTCTGCCATACTCGGCCAAACAGTAAATTAGGTGAAGTACCACCTTAGGTCTCCACTGGAAAGAAGCCACTAACCTAGTGGGACTATCCTGATCAACCAAACACACGTGAATAAATATATAAATGAACAGCTACAAACCATACACATGTTGCACACTTCTTAACTGTTTTATGCAGCTTTTCCAGGTGTCATGTCATAAAACAACAATGTATCTTTGAAGCTCAGTCCTTAAAACCGTTTGACTTAATTGCCATCTCCCAGTGCACAATACAGTGCTGGTCAGGGCATTATAACCTACAGCATATCAGATCAGTTGCTTTTCATGTACACATTGCCACTGTACTTTGTGCTATTTTATACTCACATCTGATTTCATTAAGTTCCATGCAGAATCCACATTTCTGTAACTGAATTACATTTCTAGTTCAGCTGTGGTGGCTTTGAGTATGGCATTATGGTGGTTAAACAAAAAGATAAAGGGCTGGATTCATAAATGTCTAATTTTCATACTGCTATGATGTTAGCATTGTGCAGTGATGCTCACACCATAGACCACTATTTTGTATTCATTTAACAGATCTATACATTGTGAAGAGCCACCAACCAAAGGTAAACAGCAGAGCAAAATAATGAATTCATAATCAGCTGAATTACATGTTAATTAACCAATTCAATACTGCAGAGCCACTTAGGAAACTATAAAGTAACTGTATAGAGATGGTGTAGCCCTTTGCCATGAACACCAAAACCTACTGCAATACAGCCACCATCACACTTATAAAAAAGCAATGCTAGGGGCTGCTGTTGCTCTCTTTCATGTGTATGTACAACAGGCTCAAATCTATGCGTTGCTGATGGACCTTATCCAGGAAGAGGAAGGGTGTTCAGATCTCGTTCAACATGTCATGGACTGCATGACACTGAAATAGTAGAGCAAATCAGGATTGATAGGGAAATGTTACCAGAACTCTACAACCTCTGCCTCTCTCACCTGAGACGCAGGGGAAATCATGGAGAACCTACACCAGTGAAAACTAAGGTACGCATAGCATTAAGGATATTAGCTACTGGTACATTCTAAAGACCTACAGGGAATTTACTACAGGGGAGGGGTTACAGGTCACAGCCTCCAGAGTATTTCACCAATGTCTCAATGTTAAGCTAGAACCTGCAAAGAAGTACATCTATCTAGGTACATCAGTGAGTGCCTGCAGTATGAACCAGGCACCTACATAGAAATTCTCACAGTATGTGCCATGTTGCACAATATTATCTTGAATAAACAGCTGCAATAGGGACAGCAAGGGCCAGGAACATACATTCCTGGACCCCAGGCAAGGCCAGCACCTCCAGTGCACACAGATTAGGATTCTGAGGAAGAACCCCTAGCTGCAGAGATAACCAGCAGACAAAGGAGTGCACAATATGTCCTGACCCTGGCTAAGAGGAAAATGTTAGCATACACACTTACCCCTAAGGGTCAAAGGTTAGTGTACACACTCACCACTTAAGGGTCAAAGGTTAGTGCACACACTCATCACCTAAGGGTCAAAGGTTAGTGCATACACTCAGCAATTAAGAGGCAAATTATAGCAGACACTAACCAGCAAGGTAATATACATAAAAACCTAAACACATACAAATATTAAAAGTGATGAACTTTGATGTACACAAACTGTACTTAAACATGTAAGGTCTGTGTATGGATAGCATCAGACAGAGACAGCCCCAAAGTACACGACTCATAACTGCAGAAATGTCAGTATAAGAGAGGAACCTGCATTATTTGAAAACATGTGTAAGAAGATAAAGTACCTGCTTACTGTCAGTCATATATTTACTCAATCCGAACCTGTGTGATGTGTCCCTCAATGGCATTCTTGCCTTATAGGAATTATATTTCCAATATACAGGTATGCATTGTATACAATAACTGTCATCATGCCAGTCACTTACACACAGTGCACAAAACAGTCAACAGGACAAATATATCAATGACTTCACAAGTAGAGCAATAAGCAAGAATGCACTATCACTGGTTGGAATACATGGCCTACAATACCAAATGAAAAAAGCCTTATGAAATGAGTATTTACAGAAAAAATCCAGAATTCTGTTATGTACCAAATATGCTAAATATGCAGAGAAATGTTCTCTTAGCTATCCACTCTGTGCATCAGACATATATTCAACCTTAACACACAAATGAACAAAGGGCATGCGCAGTCAGCATCATTTGATCGGGGGGGGGGGGGCAATAAACCAATGTTGACATGAAAGTAGTGAGTGTGCATGAGTAAGAAATACAGAACAGTCAGTAAAGTAGGAAATATCTTAGGGCCACTAACAGGAAATATATCCCAATCAATATTAAGGTTTCATTAGCTTTCATATGTGTGTGGGTCGATATGGGCAGTTTTTGTGAAATGTGTGTGTTTGTGTGTCTGTATGAGCAGAATCATGCTCTGTGCTCTCACCATGTCCTTCCATGTCAGACAGGTGTGAGCCATGCATGGCTGAGTTGTTATTTTAGTGTCATTGCTCCCAACTAGGAGAACTGCCTCTGCCAGGAGTTGCATGGCACTTCCACATCCCCAGTTTGAAGTAGAGGTGCTACCTGAACATGAGCAATGTCTGCTGGTCAAGCTGTCTTCACAACTATGTCCAGGACCATCACCCTGTGGCCTACCATGTCTGGGTGTGGATATCTCTATCACTGACAGAGCAGTGAAAGTAGTATCACTATGTAAGCAGGATCTGGCGCAATCACTTCGGCTAACACTAGAGGATATTGCAGCTCTGTGTACATGTGGATGCCCCCCCCCTCAGCAGATGTTCCATCACAGATACTGCCCAAGCCACTGTGGCACTCATCATATCCAATGAGTCAGCCAATGTGCAATGATTAGGACTTGCATAATCTCTTCTGAGGCCCTTGTAAAATGTGTCTGTGCCTCTATGATGGTCCTATACATATGTCTGGTGGCACTTTATGACTCAATGGCATCAGGATGACTATCAGCTGCCCCCAAGTGCCTGTTCTCAATTGCCAGATCTGTCTGACCATCCTACCCTCCCAAAACTTAATCGAATGAAGGAATGGAGCCAGTGAGCTGACCAATGTGTCCTGGGGCAGCATCAGACTGTTGCCATGGGAGTATTTTGTCCATTTATTCCTCTCTGCTGTGCCCTTAAATGCAATGGGTAGCAGCCCTGAATGATCACTCATTTCTGGAAAGGGCTGGCATCAAAAAAGTGCTCCTCCCACCCCAGCTGCTATTCAAACTAAGATCACCTTGTTTGTTGTCAGGGATTTATCCATCAATGTCGCTGGCACAGGTCAAGATGTTTCTGCTTTTCTTAAGTTTCAGAGTACAACTGTCATACTTAAACAGAATGAGCAGACTGCATTTTACTGTAGGTCTTCACACTGGACATTTTGACATGTTGTTTTTGCTATTAACAATTAATAAAAAAATAGTGTTTTTTGTAGTGATACCTGTAATGTGACTCTAGGATGTCATGCTTGTTGATGTGCTCACTTTGTCTGTCACATTAAACTCCATGTTGTATATTTTATATATATATCTATATATATATATATATATATATATATATATATATATATATATATATATATATATATATATATATATATAGAGAGAGAGAGAGAGACTGAGAGAGAGAGGGATAACTCTTGTACAGTTGTACAGTAACTTCTCTGGAATCCTTAAAAAATAATGTCTAATTGCGATCACTTTATAAAGGTTTGTTCTTTCTTAACCAATAAAAACTTGCATAAACTTCTTATTTTTGTTAATATCTTATGCAATATCAATGTGGAATCATTGTGAAACAGCATTTCATAGGCCCATTCAGAACAAGTTTACAAATGTCTTGAGACAGAAACTAGATAGCTGATATGTGATATACTGCAATCTGTTTTCATTCAAAAGTATTAATATGTACCATATAAATATTGGTATTAATACTTTGCCCTACAAGGACTATATCATACAAGTATTAATATAGTACTTCTTGTTATCAAATGAAAGTTTTCATAATGCTGGGAATTGGTCTACAACAAGTGTTCACTTTCCCTTAGCTCACAACACACTTTCCTGCTTGTCTTTGCAAGTGTCCTAACTCCTACTTTCCCAATTCCTGTGCACTACCAATAAGCTAACTATCCCTTGCAGAACCCTGATCCTAATCTTAAAAAAACTCCCCTTCACTCCTTAACTCTAATTTTGAGCAAACTCCTGATCATTCCCTAACCCTAACTGTGAACCAACTCCTGATCACTCCCTAACCCTAACTCTGAGCCAACTCCCCTTCACTTCCTAACCCTAACTCTGAGCCATCTCCTGATCCCTCTCTAACCCTAACTCTGAGCCATTTCCTGATCACTCCATAATCCTAACTCTGAACCAACACCTTATCACTTCCTAACCCTAACTCTGAACCAACACCTTATCACTTCCTAACCCTAACTCTGAACCAAGTCCTGATCACTTCTTAACTCTAACTCTGATCCAACTCCTGACCACTCCCTAACCTTAACTCTGAACCAACTCCTGAACACTCCCTACCCCTAACTGAACCAAGTCCTGAGCATTCCATAACCCTAACTCTGAACCAACTCCTGATCATTCCCTAACCCTAACTCTGAACCATCTCCTGAGTATTCCATAACCCTAACTCTGAACCAACTCCTGATCATTCCCTAACCCTAACTCTGAACCATCTCCTGAACATTCCATAACCTTAACTCTGAACCAACTCCCTTTTGCCTGCTAACCCTGCCTCTAAGTTAACTCCTGATCACTCTCTAATCCTATAATCCTCCTTCCCTCCCTAAATCAAGTCTGACTCCCCATTTTCCTTCTCCAGTTACCCGTTCTGCGATGAGACCCTGATGGTATCTGACCACTATGGCAGCGACATCACTAAACTCACATTTAAGTTTGAACAGCAGCTGAGTCAAGAGCTTGAATGGGGAAACAGGCACTGGAGCCCATGGCTTTTTTGAGCAACTGGGGCTTGAGTGACCATAAGGGTCCTCGGAGAAATGTCCTACTGCTATCTCATCTGTAACTGACAAGCTTTTGCTGATAGTTATACATGTTTAGCAATACATATGCTATGTATGCCTATTTCATATGTTATGCAAATATCATAGCAGCATGGTGGAACAGAATTTCACAGGACAGCTCTTTTACAGAGGACAAGAATGTCTGATGACCCAAATACAGTGGTCAGTAAGTGAGAAAGTGTGATTATATATACCAAATTATGAATGTCTGTCATATTAGTATTTCTGCTAATAACTCAACTCATATACAATATTATGGCATCAAATGAAAATATACTTAATGCTGAAAAGTTTTAATTGACACTTGGTGTCTACCTGTTACCAGTTTGCAGTTGTGCACACTTATTTCATAATAAAATATGCATTACTATCACCATTTTGTGATTATCTTAGTTACTACCCACCTGGACATGTTGTGGGAAAGCATTTAACATGTTTAGTTTCCACAGGGGTCAAGACTGCATCTTCAGACAAGTGGGGATCCTCATTAGCAGAGAAAATTTGAGTTATTTTCAGGTGGTATTATAAATCTATGCTTACCTTAATAATTATATTACTGATTTATTTATTTATTTTTTTATTCACTTATTGACATTTGTTTACTGGGTAGTCCAACTGGGTAATAAATATCCATTTTAAGTGGAAGCCGGGGGAAAAGCCGAATGGAATTAAATAATATAAAAAAAAAACAGCAGTATAAATGTAATTAAAAAGCATATATAAACTTGACAAGATACAATAAAGCATGAGAAGACACCAGTGATATAATAATAAAAGGAAAAAAAATAGAATTAAATATGACAATCAGAATAAGCAGAAGTATTACAAGTGTAGTCTGCTATGCTAGGAAATAATCTAAACATTTAAACTAAAAGGTGACCATATGTTACTTCGTGGTATCAGATTAAAACATACAGTATGATAGAAAATATTTTCTCTGATCCTTGGGGTCTGACTAGCACTGTTTCACAGATATTTATATTTATTTGTAAATTTAATATGCAGATATGAATAGAAATCATAATTATGCAGATATCTCAAAAATGGCATAACATTTACCAAACTGCTTTTCAGTAAACTGAAAAATGGTAGTAAGCTGTATATCACATCTGCATGAACAAAAGTCACCATGGTCTGTCCACCATGGCCGGAGAGGCATAAAGAGCTGTTAGCATAACTGTAGTAATAAAATGTATGTGTTATCTAATTATTTGTTCAGTATAAAATTACCATTATATCTGGCCAATATGCTAGCATCACCAATCATACCTCTCAACTGTACAGATTTTCGTAAAATGTCCAGATTTTTGTCTCATATTTTTTGGTCTGTTCTTCAAAAAAAAAATTTTTTGACAAATGACTGTGATGATCTAAAGATTAAAGTGACAAAATAATGACATGTATCTGAATTTCAGACTTGATATCATTAAGAAAATGCATGCTAACATAATTCCTGTTATTCTAGCAACTTTCTAAGTTTATTTAAGCAATATTTAAAACATGTCCCTATTTTTGGACCTTTGTTCCCCCCATTATATCAGGTTTTATATAGATTTATTGGGCTAAGAGACTGAGAGCTATAATCATCATTATGAAGAAGAGAATGTTCTGAAGAACTTCTTTATTTTAACCTTTCTGTAACTTTTATAATTTTCAAGATATATACACTGGTTTACAGGTAGGTTGCAAAACTGCATTCTTAGGAATTTACACTAGATAAAAGCAGTCCAGGCAAGAATTCTGCAAGTGTCAGCAGGTGTGAAATTCCTCTCAAATTTGGCATAAAGGAATTATTACCAATAACATTTTGGCTATAAAATATGTTTCTGCGAATCCACAGGCTGTTAAACAAATTGTGTGTGAAAATTGATCTATGGAATGTGATTCCTGGAAGTTAGCCTATGGAAGGTAATATAGAACTGTAGAATCTGTTTTTGTTTTAGAGCTAGTTAAATGCACAGTTATAAGATAAGGAAAAGAACAGTAAGCAGTGTCTAAATAATTTAGCATCATTATAAAATTCCATAGTTTTGTATAACATGTCATAACATAGTACAGCATGCAATATAAATATTGGACTTTAATTCTTATAAATTGAAAATCTACATTTCATCTGCTATAACCTATAACCCCAGTGATGTTAAAAGTTTTGAAGTTTGTCACATTCTGGAAAAAAAAAACTTCTGAAAACTGTGCTTTCAGCTAATTCTTTCAAGTCATATCCTCCCATTTTTTTTTCTTCTCAGAGCTCTGTAGAAACTTTTATACCAGCTATGTCACATTGGGATAAATGATAGAACTGACTTAATATTTCATTCCTGTCCATTCCACCACTATTTCATAATACATATTTTTTCTTTATTGCAACTATCTCAGTTCAACTAAAAAGTCTTTCAGCTTTTCCTTGTTAGGGGTTACCACAGCGGATCATCGGTCTGCTGTTGATTGGCACTGGATTTTTGCAGTGTCAAGTTGCCAGCCCGGCACCCAACCTTCAGAAAAGGCACACACACACACACACACACACACACACACACACACACCTACCTGCATGTCTTTAAAGTTCACTCAACTGCAGAGAGGACATGAAGACTCTGCACAGAAGATGCTCCAGCTGAGAATCAAACCAGTGATCTTCTTGCTGTGAGGTAACAATGCTAATCACTGCATCTCTGCGGCCAACATCAACTACGTCACGTCAACTACTATAAGCAATTTTTGTAGTTGCAGATTAGCTACATTAGTGCAAATGCCTAGTGTCCTTTTACCAGCTTCAAGCTATACTCAAAACGTACATGAAAACATGCACTGACTAGAAAACGCATGCATACGAAGTTATATGACCAGGGAGTGGTGCAAACAGAGATTACTTGACAGGGATAAGGGAAATGTAAAATACATTTTTATTCATTTCACAGCAAAATCCTTTAATAAACGTTCACCAGTAGTAATCAGCAACTGGTCAGTAATATTTGGGAAGCTCCAAGTGAGTAACCAATCATCAAAAGTGTGCTTTTGCTGCTTAGGGAAAAGGAACAAGGGCAGACATTTGAATGATACACCAAGGAACACTGGCTTAAATAATTACTTTGTCCTATGCCAAAAGTTTATATTGAAATGCATACAAATGATAACTGGAGGCAGATGAAAATATTTCCATGAAGGTTGTGGAGGACAAAAACTGGGATAGGCACAGACAAAGAAAAATCCTAAAACAATGTTGATGTTTGATTTGTTCCAGATTGTTCTTCATTTAATGAAAGCAATTTTAAAGGAGATTGTTAATTTGTTTTGGATACCTGAATAGAATGCTATTTTATGACTGTGCATAGATGCTTTCTGGAATGTATAGCATTTTGTTTATGACTATTTTTGTGTCATGTATATATTCTAAAAAAAAATAAATATAAATGTTTATCTATATAGGCCATTTCTGCAAATGAGAAGTTAATTAGACTGCAGCTATATGGCAGTTGTTATCAAAAAGCAATTTTACATAACTATGCAAGACTAAATAAAAATAAATAAAATAGTTCTTATGTAAGTCAAAATGTTGTATGATTCCATAAGTAAACACTAAGCAGAACTTGAGGAATGAAGACTTGAGGATGTCTAACCAGATGGGATAGTTTAACAGCCAGAACATGCTGGCAGAAGAAATGCCACTTCTCTGCCAGGTACAAGTAAAAGCAATCAGATAAGCCAGATGGAGAGTGGTAACTGGACTATCAGAGTAATCTTTCCCAGATGGAATAGATGTTTGGCATGACAATAATAAATTATATAAACAGCTGGCTAATATATAATTCTGGAAAATTATTTTGAAGTTTGCATTGTTAACAGTGTGGTTTACAAGCATTTACACACAGACCACACACCCCCCCACACACACACACAAACATACACATGCAGAACCATTTTTTAATGTAAATGAACATTTATTGCATTTATGCTTCCTGACAATCTGTTTTGATATCAGTTCATGTGGTTTCGTATTCCATATATGAAAGGGTAGACAGACATTTCAAATATTAAAAAAGTATATACTGTAATGCATTGCATATTAAAATGCATTTATGATCCACTTAGTAGCTAAACTCCGATTTAGAAAATCTGTGTAGCTCAAAGATATGTTAACTACTGCATGAATGTTTAATATCATAACTTCTCTGTGAGGTATAAATAATCCATTTTTATTAACATCTGGGAAATTACTAATCACTATCTGAAAAGTAAGAACATCTCAGCGGGCTCTGCCTTCTTTTCTTCTGGATGGAGTTACCTACAGGTTTTCTTTGACTCTATTAACCAGAGGAGATACAGCTCTAGCTTGAACTATGAAAAGTCATCAAGCTCCTTGATCTGGCCTGAGGACCAAGCTCAGCAATCCAATAAAAGAAATTTCTCTCCAAATATTTATATTTGAAATCGTATCCTTTCAGTCAGTGCCCAAATCTTATGAGAATAGGTGAGGTGTGATACAGACCAACAGAAAATGTAAATCTTTTTCCCAGTGTCACAAGACTTATTTTACCACTGTGTATCAGGACAATGGTCAAAGACTGTTTTATTGGAGTCCATTTGCTGGTACATCCTTTCATTCACTCTATCCTTTCTCATGAACAAACTTCAAAAATAAGTTTTTCTTAAATTAGTTACTATCTTCTTACCTGCAGAAAACAACTCACTGTTTTCTGGGAATGAAGTGTAATTCTGGGGTTTATTATAAAGAGATATTCAAGAGCCAAAGTGCTGCCATCTATTGACTTTACTATATCAGTGGTGCAATAGTTAAACACTTCAGGCCACGCAATTATTTTATATTCTGATACATTTTTTTAAGAAAAGCACTAACAATTTCAAGAACCAGTACAATATGCTGCATCCAGCTTTTCAGAGATGAACATTTTGTATGTTTTTGGTAAGTATTAGCATTCTTGTATGGACAAATGCAGTACAAAACATCCCTGCCACTTTGACCGATTTCTAACAGTTCTCACAAAATTTAACTCCCATAAGATGGACTTTTGATCTCAGCACAGGTATCCTGGATCTTAGTGATGACTTAGAACATTTTTGGAAGCATCAGTGAAAAGGCACACATGCCTACAAGGTTCGACACAAGTGAATCTTGTCCACCTTACCTCACCTACCGCTCTAAGCAATGTGGTATTACCTATACATGATGGGCACAGCCATGCAAAGCAAACCTGTCAGACTGTGCAGATAACTCTGTAAAAATGTTATTGTATTATACAACTGGAGGTACCTTTATCTAGTAACCCGTATGGTTTCTGTCTGCATCATGGACATACCGCAATAGTTGTACTGTCTGCAGGCACTTTTCTTATAATATTCAGTCTCAACAGTCCTGTTTCCTTTCAGTCAAAATAACTCAATACAAGAGATCAGCTAATCATACAACAAATTACTAAAACTACTTTATTACCCAATAATAATGCTCACACTAAGAGACTCAGATCATTTTCAGACAGTGATTCATAACTATTACTTGTGTACCCCTCATTATTTAGTCTATTGTACTACAACTATCTGGGGAGGTTTACCCAACCTCTTAGCCACAGCATAAATACAGAGTAAGCTAACCAATCAATAATGGCATTTTCAACATTGTAATTTTACATCTGGATACTTTAGTAGCCTTTTATGGCTCATTAGTATTATGGACAGTATTGGTTCTTCAGTGTTTCTCAACAGAGGCTTATTGAGTTATAATACATCCTATTTTTCTCAGCATGTTGCCATCTGATGATTTCACAGCAAATGTCTGCAAGTGTTCATCATTAAAATTTTTTTTTTTGTTCCTCTTGGCATCTCATTTGAAGTCTAGTGTTGTCTTCTTTGTTCAAATTTAAATAATTCCTGTTTTTTCTTCCGTGATATTACTTCTGTCTTGACTAATTCTGTTTTAGTATCTTCTGAATCTTAACTTTTTACTCCAGCATCTACCACAAAGTACTGACAGGAGTTCCACTTCTGAGTATGGTCCATAACTAACTGGGCAAACAACAGTTCACAAACCTGCATTAAAATATTTCTATATTCTGACAAAGCAATGAAGCAGTCACTGTCACCTTCCTAAGATTTATAGGTGAATGACTGTGCATGTTGGGGTGTTAACTCTAGGTTATCTGACAAGCTTTTATACCCTAGGATTATTTATGAGGTGTATTTAGGCTTGTGCATGGATGATCAAGCATTTACATGCTACCTGTGTCTGATAGTGACATAGGCACCAGACCATGGTAAATTTATGATTCCCAATACACTGGTCCAAGTCACCCTTGAATTTGGTTATGGAAGACCTCTGCTACCTCTGGATTGGAAGCCTGATCCAGAAAAGGGGTAGTTTCTGAGACACATAGTCTCTCCAACATGTCCTATTTATGTTATAGATGAGGTGTAGGCCCCTAGAGTGTGTAACTCTGATGCTATTTTTGAAGACGTGCAGCAGGTCCATCAGAACATGATTAGATCATGCTTTGTAAGCCAGGCATATATTGCCTTTCAGTAGTCTGTAAGAGAACAAGTACAATAATTGGACTTTGAGGCAGTTGGATGTTGTTTATGCCATGTATTATTTTGTGAGGAACTTCTGTGAGGCCCCGGTTGTTTCAGATGCCTGGTCAGTTGTATACTGAATGGGCTGTAGTTAATAAGTAGTCTGGTAAAGACCGAGTACAGAAGAAGAATGACATCCTTGGACCTGGATGCCATGATCTTACCTATACGTTGCATAACATAGAATAATTTCCTTATTACCATAGACACATGATGGTCAAAGGCCAGGTTACTGTCTAAGTGGATTCCCAAATCTCTGACTGATGTGCTTATTTGTAGGGATGCATTATTAATGTCATAATTTACAAGGGTAGCTGTTTTCTCAAAGGATGCTGTTATGGATTTCTTGCCATTGAGTATTCAGACTGTGTATGGCACATCAGTTGTTGGTCTGTCAGGCCTTCTTGGAGTAGTATTTCTGTGTTTTGTGGATTCTATGTCTGCTCCTAGTTTGCAATCATCTGCACATTTGGTCAGCCAGAGGCTCTTGATGTTGCCCTTGACTTCAGAGAAGTAGATGCCAAAAAAGGAGTGTAGCCAGCATGGAGCCTTGAGGAACTCCACTAGTGATTGACCTTTCTGTGGAAATAGACTGCCTTATCCTAACATATGGGGTCCTGTGTTTGAGCCATAGGGGTTTATACCTAATTTTGTGAGTTTGTACCCAATACCTGAGTGGTGTTTTGTGTGGAATGCATTGGCCAGGTCAACGTAGGCAGCATGCACTATTTTGCCCTCATCCATTGCTCTGGTGACATTGTAGAAGAAGTCTACCAGGTTGAGCAGGAATGACCTGCCCTTGACAAAGCCAAACTGGGTTGGACCCAGTATCTAAACGTTTGGTATCTCTTTGCATATAGGGCCTGAGAAGCTATTTTTACCTCAAATTTGGCTTAAAATATCTGATTTATTAGCTACTTAAAACATTCTTTAGCGTCTCCTTTCTGTTTTTCTGCTGTTTAAAATATATATTTTTTGTCTCACTGCTATTTGTTAATGTGTTAAATATTCTGTAGTGTTTCCCGACGAAACTAGGGTAACTAGTAGCTGTAGCATAGTCCAGAAACAGGCTTGTTGCATCTGGGTCTGTTTGTAGTGGCTGTTTGTTCTGAGCACATTTTCCAGACCATCTTTGATTGGAAACAGCCCTTCTGCACTCTAGTGAGAGAACTGTGCTAATTAGAACCTATCTGGTGAAGTGTGGTTGGTGTAAGGCTCAGAGTAAGCATTAAGCATCCTTGTTTCTACTTTTGAACCTTTTAAAAGTATTTTTCAAGTTTTTAGCTTATGATATTTAAGCCCTACATTTGAGCTGGTTTCTGCTTGTGTGCACATCACACAGCATTGCCCAGTGACACAAGTGTAGTGCATCAGTGTAGCCTTCATCTTTAGTACTTTTCTGGTCAAAGAAACACTGCTAGTGAGCTGTAACCTCTTAAACTACCAGAAAAACAGCCCCGGCACAAATATCCATCCACTGAGTTCCTCCTTGATTGATCCTGAAAAGCCCCCCACCTTTGTAATAACAGTTCTTCAGCCTAGCATTATGGACATTTGAACTACCCTTCTTTTTCCTGCCAGCCTTGTTGACTTGGGTCTCTTGAGACAGTGTAGCAATTGCCTTATGTACACCAACAACCCTGTACTAATAACACACACTAGTACAGAGTGTGAGAGATGTATCTACACCAAGAATCATGAATCCATGCTCTCTTGTACTCAGAACAACCCACCCACCACTACTCATGCACATAGTACCACTACTCATACACATAGTATGCATCAAACACAAGAATCAACATACACGGAGGTTCTCTCAAAAAACTTATCAAAAAAACAGAGACATCCAAAACAGAAGACTGCTATAACTAACACAGTTCTCACAGCACACATGACACATAGTAACAGCAGTATCCCACCTATGAAGGCCGTAAGGTGTAACACTCAAAAACCAAATTTTCTTGTCATTGGAGACTCCATAGTAAGACACACAGATGCACCACTCACCAGGTTGGACAAGGAGAAAGTCACAGTCAGCTGCCTGTCCAGTGCCAGGATTTGTCAGATCATGCATGAACTCAGATCTCTCAGCAACAAATGCCATTATGACTTTGTCAGAGTTCATGTTGGAGTGAATGACCTGAGACATACTTCACTGGACTATATGAACAGAGACATGATTGAGCTCTCTGAGAATGTGTCTCAAACAAATGTGTCCCTAGCCTTGAACAGTGTACTACCCTTACCTAGAATAATGCCACCGTATAAACAAAAAATGATTGACTTCAATAATTGGCATAGTTTTTGCTGTCATTCAAAGAGAATCCAGTTTCTGTCAGCCTGGGAAGTCATGTTTGACAAACCTTGTTGCTTTGCCAGAGACAATTTGCACCTGGCACCGCTAGGCTTTCAGTTTCTGGCAAAGGTACTTGCTTCCCCCATAGGGATCTAAATATGGCCTGCAACTTATATTTGTGATTAGCGTTAGGATATGGTGCTTCACTATGATTTTAAGTATTTAATGAGTTGATTGCCTGCCTTTTGTTATTGGCTAGTTGTCTTTTAAATATGGTACCTTCAGTGTTTGAATTTGTCTGATGAAGCAGCTCTCTTCGCTGTGAAAGTGCTCACAATAAAATACTTTTATGTGGATATTACTTGCTGTGGTTTGGTTCACAACCCGTTTTTTCTTTGATATTTTACTTTTTATTCGGGCTGGACCATCAATCTTCACTGCCATTATTGTTTTGGGTTAATTTCAAAAGATACTACATCATTGTGAGAAATTTCCTAAGTTCTTTGTTTTCTTCTTTCACTGGTAGTTTTCCAGTTTTTTCAGCAATTTGCCTGACCTTTTTATCATCTATTTTTAGGTTCTCTACAATTATATCATAAACCATTTATCTTACTCTGATAGTAAAAGTGCATTTACTTTTCCTCATCTTGAAATTATTTGGTTTTGCTGTAATAATTTGTTATTGGTGCCCTTTCATTGTATATTAAACAAGATACCCAACCTAATGTAATTCTGAAATCAGACAGGCTACCAATTTACATGCTCCTCACACCTAGTGCACATGAACATCTCTTCATTCTAGCTGTTCTGAACCTTGTCCTAAATTATCAGTCACCAGTCAAAATTAATACTCTAAAAACCAGCTTTACACTTCCTGAACTTAACAACTACCACCCTGACCTCTACCTCCAGTCCCTCACCCAAACAGTCTTCTTAACTGTCGAAAACTGGTTTATGCAACACTGCCTCCTCCTTAACCCCAAAAAAACTAAGCTTCTTCTTTTTTCTCCCACTCACAAATCTCCCACACCTCTCTTTACTATCTCCTCAAATAATGCAACCATTATTAACCCTGATAAGACCACTCGATTACTAGGTGTAACTATAGATAACAGTCTCAATTATGATGAACACATTAACTCCACTATTAAAGCTGTAAACAAAAAAATTGGGACTATCTACAGAATCAAACCCTTTCTGACCCCAGTAGCTAGAAAAACCATTGCTCAGACACACCTGATCTCCACCCTCTTCTATGCCTCACCTATCTATACTAACTTATCCAAAAATAACATTACCAAACTCTCCATCTGCTACAATAGCATAGCCAGATTCATTACTGCTACTCCCCTAAGAACACACCACTGTCTTAACCTCAAACAGCTAGACTGGTTAGAGCTAACTAACCACTTACTCTATCAACAACTACTCATCAATCAAAAGACCCTCTTCTACCCTGATGCCACCCCTAGCCTTACAAAACAGATAATCCCATATAAAAACCTTGCCACACTACGTTCTGCTAATAAACTCCTAGTATCCCTAACTAAATCATATAATAAAGCTGGAGATTCATTATTTTCAAATTCCATAGGTAAAATCTGGAATCAACTCCCTCAAGAAATTACTAATCAAAACTCTACCTCTCTTTTCAAAAAACATATCAGAGAACATCTTAAAGCACAGTGGTTCTGTCCTTGTGCTAATCCCGACTGAAACCATGTCCTCACTTACCTAATTTTTCCTCCACTTTTCTGAGCTCCTCACAAACACTTTCAATAGTTTTGAGATTTGTATCTGAGAATGTATACTTTGCCAACAACCTTTTACTTCATCTTGTTTTATTGTTTCTGTTTTAATAAGGTTAATACAGTAGTTTATATTAGTAGTAGTGTTATAGTTTCTTGTTAATAAGTCTAATACAGTAGTACATAGTATAACTATATCTCCTATTTTTAGTATCTCTTCTATGGTGAAATTGAATTTTCTTTTCTTTTTTTACATTGTATGGTGTACTCATATCAATGCTTTATTTGTGCCAATGTATTATTTATTTTATTGCCTGTACTGGAGCTTTTCTCCCCGGGCCTCTACTGAAAACGGATACATATCCAGTTAGACTAGCCCGGTCAACAAATGTAAAATAAATAAATAAATAAATTTTATATATTATATTTTCTTGATCTTCACTTTCTATTGTTCAGTGACTGTTGTACTGCGACTGACCATTGAGATTCTCTTACTTCACCCCTTTCTCCCAAACAGATGTTCTTCCTATCACCACCTCAACGTTTTTCCATCTATTCACTATCTATTTACTTCCCATTCCCACTAAGACTCAATTGTTTCTTTTTACTCCACCAGAATCCTCCTACCTCACATATGCCAGCAAATAGTTAAAACTATCCTTCAAGCCTCTGGCAGCAAACACCCGAAATACATCATTAAACCAACAACATTTTTATAAAATGTCCCCCATCATTTTCATGCCTCTGATTATGTCTAATATAGAACCCTAACAAGGACTTTCATACATCCTGCCTGCACACAATAAGGGCTTTCATACAGACTGCCTGCACACAGTAAGGACTTTCATACAGACTGCCTGCACACAGTAAGGACTTTCATACATACTGCCTGCACACAGTCCCTCATGCCCTCTTCAATGTCCTGAGCTTTCAATGCCAAAAGTATCAGGAAGAAACTAAATGTAATAGGCTCCATTTTTAACATACATGCTCCCAACTCTAGATTCAGTTACTTTACCTTGGTAAAAATATGACCATCTCAACCTGTAATACTTGTTTCCAGGCTATAATTATATTCTTGATGCCAGGCCAGAGAAAGAAATAGTGGATGCACCCTAATTACCCACAAAATACACCTAAAGCCTGTAACAGTGGTCTATGCTAATAGAGCATAGCTCTAAGTTGGCCACCTGGAAGAAAAATGTTCCAAAAATAAACAACCAATGGGTGCTGGCACCTATTTACCACCCCATTCTGCAATCAGAAAAGTACATTCCCTCATTCATACCATCATCTCTAACTGCAGCAAACACAAAAACATTGTCATTCTGGATGAGTTTATTCTCAATTTGTCGTAACCTCCATTCACATAATCGCATACTCTTGGACCTCCTTAAAATCATCCATCCATCCAATATCTTATCCATTACTAGTCACTACTCCTCCTTCACTAACCACTTTCCCATAACACTCACAGAGAATAACATCACAGTGAAATAACCTCCCAAACTCATCCCCTTAGATCTAAATCACCTCACAAGATCAACCAATTCAAATCCTACCTCTCTAGCCTAAACTGATCTGACATACTTTCCTTCCAAAACACATCCAATGTAGCAGAATCTTTCACCTAAATTCTTTCCAGTCATAATACTCAAACACACAAAAAACAAATGGCTCACCAAAGAATTCAAACTTCTATTGAGCCTACAAGATGACGCCCAGCTTGATTTCAAAAGAAACTCAATCTCAAAAGGACTAATGAGGGATTTGCCACAATCAGAAACCTTACAAAACAATTAGTCAGATGTCACAGTGCCAAACTACACATATCTGAACAATTCTTCCTTTTACACTCTCCTAATAAAATTTGTCATGAAGGTGACATCACTGGTTACAAAACCCCAAATATAACACTCAGAATGCCATTCAATGTCATCAAGGGATCCTCTCTATCTCTCTCTTTCTCCTGGAATTCAGCAAACATCCTTCATCTCCTACCACCCAACCATAAGCAACCCTTCCTGACCAATATCTCTTATTTATATATCCCATATCATTCAACCACTGCTTCAAACTTGCAACCCCTGTCTCACCTCTAAAAACAATGCCCAACATATGGACATCCACTTTTGTCAAGCTTCGACCAAGGCCATTCACAAAACAAAAAAGAGGCCTCACTCTTATGTCCTTTCACAATCTTGCCTGCCCTAGGTATGATCCCACATTCAACTGTCATTCTACCTGCATCAATTCTAGCTGTTTTCTTTAAAATAACATGAATTCTGGTCAGACAAAAGCGCAATCACTGTTGTCTAGTCTGTTATATATGAATAGTTTCTTAATATGGACAAGGAAATCTCACTGTACCCTGTTTGATAAGAAAAAAGCTTACTAGAGCCTTCTTTGTAACTCTATCCCATGCTTTTTTTCTGGTAAGCCCCTCCATTTTTTATATGTTACAAACTGAAATAAGTCCAACAGTTTCAGCCTAGTTCAATCCTTTCATAACAAAAGCCCCTTTAGGGTTAAAAATTACAAAATCGCCAATTTTAAAGGATTTTGTCAAAGGTCTGTCCATGGCCTTCTACTTTTGCTCATTTTTATTAATAATCTCCTGTGTGATTTGACCCACCTTAATTTCATCTTACGTGCAGATGACATTATAATGCAAATGTCTAACCAATCTCACTCAGACTTAATCAAATCAATTCCAACAGAAGCCCCTTACTCTCCCTTTCTGGCTCTGCTCTAAAAAGCTATTTCAAAATGCCAATAAAAATTCATAATCTTCTGAACCTTCTCTAAGCTTTCAAAAATTTCTTCATCTTTGAAAATAAGAGGCAACAGCAATAACCCAAATGAAACCATAACCTCATTCCAGTGTAATGGAATTTGCTTGAAGAAGACTTTTAATGTTCAGTTTCATTTTGAAAAAGAAATAGAAGAAAAATCATTCATCTTTTCTTTCTGTTCCACAAAATTTTGCGTTTCTTGCAATTCTTCATATGAACTATCACAGGTGAAGAAATCCTCTTTCACCACTTGGCTTATGGTCTTCCAGTTCTTGCTACAGTCTCCAGCAAAATATGAGTTCCCTTTGATTAATTTATATATTATTGTTGATTCATCTCTGATTCAATTAGATGTAAAAACAAGAGCCATACTGTCCAAAAAGATAAGTGGCGTCCAGTGAAACAGAGGGCTGATTTCCTACTAGACTCATTCCTTTTCAAGTTTACACACCTTGACACCTTAACACCCCTTTGCTGCCAAACCTCCTACCATTTGTCCCTCTTACAACATCAGAGTACTCTCATTATCAGGCCACTTCTGCAAATTGCAGGAACTAAACTCCAGTGTACTAAACAGAGCTACTACCACCTAGCACCCAAACTCTGGAACTTACTACCTAACTACATAAAAGACCTCTCTAACTACAAACTTCCAACCCCAAGTTAACACATACCTACACCAAAAAGCTCACTAAAAGTTTCACCATAGGTCACACTAATTGGCAAGCTCCATTCCTTAGCATGACAACATTGTGAATTAATGGAAGCTTCACCCTTTTACTGCCAGTGTTCCTAATATTGCCAAGTACTCTGCATATCATATAGAAACCGTTTTGTCTCCATCATTTTTCCTTCATTTTCCTTTCCTCTTCCTCTTCTTCTCTTTCTTCTTCATTTCACATAGCCTCAGCGGATAATTTAAACAGCATTTCTATTACTTTGTGTAACCTGTGATTATTGCAGTCAAACTTTGCAGTTTTTGCATTGCCATGCAATGAACATTGTATTCACTGCATTATTGCAAAGGATGCATTGTACTGTGCAATTGATTTGTAACTCATATCTTTATATACATCCAGGTTGGACCTAAAATTTTTTTTTTTTTTGTTATCGGTGCCCTACCTTGATAAATAAACATACATATATATGATTCTGTCTATATACATACATGTACAAATAAATACGCCTGCAGCAACTAGAGATAATGTGAAGGATTCTGAATGGATGTTGGCTGTGCAATCAAGGCTTTTTATGTAGAAAGAGTGACCTTATATGAGCTAGGGTTATTAGCTAGAACAGACAGGCTGTCTCAAGACACTCCATTTTTTTCAATATATTGGAATTTATTAATTGGCACTGATTGGGTGGCTGTGGTGATACAGCGGTTAGCGTTGCTGCCTCATAGTAAGAGGTTTTCTGGTTCAATCCTTGGCTGGGGTGCCTTCTTTGCAGGGTCTGCATGTCCTCCTTGTAGTTGTGTGGGTTTCTTCTGGGTGCTCTGGTTTTATCCAGACTGGTTCTGTTTCAGTTTCTCTTGTATAGGACTCAAATTCTGATGCATTGATAAGAAAGCAAGTGCAGCAATTTTTCTGGTTAGATTATGCCCATCAGCAAGTCAACTGTCGATTTAACTGCATTTTATGGCATGACCTATCATCACTAGAAGAGGGGAATGAAAGACTGAATAAGGAAACCCACTTCCAAAACAAGTAGGTGGATTGGACACTCTAAATTGGCCCTAGGTGTGAGTGTGTGCCTTCTGTGGAAAGTTGGGCACTGAGCTGGCAACTTGACACTGTAAAAAACTGCCAATCTTGAGCAGACAGGCGATCTGCTGTGGTGACCCCAACCATGAAAAGCCAGAAGAATTTATTGGCACTGACTGCTCATTTTGGGCAGGATCACTGTTTGTGAATAAGTTTGTTGCTATCACACTGCAAAGAACATACGTATTAGAAAGGGACTATAGGGATATAAGCTTTGTTTTGGAAGTGGGTTTCCTTATTCAGTCTTTCATTCCCCTCTTTTAGTGATGATAGGTCATGCCATAAAATGCAGTTAAATCGACAGTTGACTTGCTGATGGGCATAATCTAACCAGAAAAATTGCTGCACTTGCTTTCTTATCAATGCATCAGAATTTGAGTCCTATACAAGAGAAACTGAAACAGAACCAGTCTGGATAAAGTGTTGCAAGAATCAACACTCTACATGCCTGCCTTCATTAAGGGAAGAGAATGGGTAAGAAGACAGCTGGTTTCCTCAGAGATACAAGGAGAAGGTGTGGTTGTGCAACGATATGAGTGACCAATGTCATGTGTTACTTGTAGTGAAGACAGAAAGCTGCCGAGAAGGAAAAAGGGCATCTATTTAAAATGAGTATCTGTTCTTATTGTGACAGTACTGAATGCATAAATCGGCTTTATGATGCCTACCTGCTTCAAATGAATAGTCCAAAGAGGAACCCGAGCATGTGTCCCAAGAAACATTTCAACAAGACTTAAAAAAGATTTCAGATTATTAGGGTTCAGAAAAACAGATAGACTGTCTGGTGATTATTTACATAATGAATTTCCAAGAACATCACCATCAGAGGTACAGACAAAAAGCTAGAAAAATATTTAGACAAGGAAAAGAACTGACAACATAAGAAAAACATCTGTATTTTTACAGCTGCTTTGTACTGCTGAAGTGCTCAGCTTTGTATTTGATGGAAATGTTTACTATTAGAATAGTGCAAATCTTTGGTCAATATAGCTGACAGTAATTTATGTGATAAATAGATATATATATACATATATATATATATATATATATATATATATATATATATATATATATATGACAGCGTTAACTTTTCGGAGAGTTAAAAGTCATGTGGTTGAGACCATATGTTTGACTTTCTGAAAAGTCGATGTAGTGCGATCTTGGAGTTGGTGTATATTATTTTCAGGGCATATGGGGGGGGGGGGCAGAGCCTCCAAAAACATAGATTTTTGCTACTTTTATTGTTTTTGACTTTTAGGAAAGTTGAACATATGGTCTTGACCATATGACTTTTGATGTTCTGAAATGTCGACAATGTTATATAGATCTACATGAGTCTACTTTAGTAGACTAAAATACCAAATTCATGACACTCAAAACACTGAGATGAAATAACAGAGGGCCAGATACACGAAGGCTTGCACGGAGTCTAAGAGTAGAGTAAGACTCCAGCAAGCCAACATGTCCGCGGAGTGATCCAGGAACAGCCGGCAGGGGTGTGCAACTGAGCTCTCCAAACTAGTCCTACACGGACAGGGCTGAGATATGCAAATTACCTCAATTGCAGGCGAAAGCCATGCAAATGAGGTAAACTTGTGATCCAGGAAACCCGAACCTGTCAGAGTAGGAGTAGTGTTATTTGCAGAAATGTACTCAGTTGATAACTGAGTACGGTTCTGTAAATAGCAAAACGGAGCCGTGTCAGTTGGAACAAAAGCATGCATTCACAGGAGGAGGCATGCCAATGGTCAAAAATACGGCCATTGGCAATGGGAAGTGTTGCAAATTAAAAATAAAATAACTTTTTTTTAATCCCGATTTCTGGGGTTTAACCGTAGCGCAGCGCCACGCAAATGTGCTGCACCCTAAAAAGCAGAAAATTAAAAATTAAGATCCACAAATGTGGATTTCATAGCTAAAATGAATTTACAATGCAAGGGAATGGCAGGCTGAAGACAACACGGCCACCGAGTAGAGGTTGCTAAGGGGGGAAGCTCAGTCTAAGAGATGTAACTAAGCATTAGTAGGCAATCCTATGCAAATGAGAGTTATGATAGTGAATCGCAAGTTCACATAGCAAATGAGCACAGTCAGTGGAGTGTAGGAGTAGGATAAGGGGAGTAACAGAGTAGAAGATAGGTGACATCATGAGAGGGGTATGTATGAAAGGAGTGCAGCTCATTGGAGCAGAGTGACATGTGTCAGCTTACATTTACATAATAGTGAAAGAGGTGTGTCAACAGGTAGGCCAGGTAAAGTCAAGAAATCGAAGGTGTATGCTGTGGATAACACCAAAGTTTCTTGCTAAGTGTGCATGCGCGAGTGTGCACGCCAGTAAACCCATGTAAGACAGTGTGCGCGTGTGTCAGCAGTAGGCTTGAGTAAGCATATGTAAGGCTGTGTAAACAGTTGTAAGCAGGTTTGCACTGGTGTGCGCACATTTTAACAGGAATAAGCAAGTTTTAGTCCGTGTAAGCATGTGTGCGCGCGTGTGAGCTGGTGTGCATGTGTTTGCACTTGTTTGTGCGGCACTGCCCCCTGAGGAAACAGAAAGGGAAAAGGAAGCACAACAAATAGCAGGAAGTTAATCAGGGAGTACGAGTAGAGCTAGCAGGTGAAAACAATCAGAATCAGCCAATTACACAGGCATTACACTAGCCCAGCCCAGCCCAGCACTCAAAACTCAGCAAAAAACATTCCAGTATGTATTTCTCAGACACACTGCAACACTGCAGTAAGCTAATAGAAGTGAAAACTGAAAAAGCTTTACTGAGACAAAGAAATGTTAGGGGCTGCCATTGCTGTCATAAGGTGCATATGCAACATGCTGAGGGTGGTGACAATGCAAATGCTGCTGAGCAACCCACAGTGAGGAGACGGAGAAGAATGTACAGGCCTAGGGTAGCCTACCAGGGACTACATGAGCTGGAGATAGTGGAGCGCTATAGAGTGGACAGAGACCTCATGCAGCAAATTGTTGAGCTGTGCAGGCCACGCCTCATACACAGAACCAACAGAGGGGAACCTATCCCAGTGGAAACCAAGGTATGTGTTGGCCTAAGAATATTAGCAACAGGTACCTTCCAGAGACCAACTGGCGATATGATGGGGATTTTACAGGCATCAGCATCTAGGGTACTGCACCAGTTCCTGAATGCCATGGCAGCACATGTCGGTGATCATGTATATTTCCCCAATTCCCGTGAGGTATTGGCTAGCAATATGCGTCTCTTCCAGCAAATAGCGGAATACCCTGAGGTAGTGGGTGCAATAGACTGCACGCACATTCGCATCAAAGCACCAGCCGGTGAGTGGTGTAGGGTCTACTATAATCGCAAGGCTTACCCCTCCATCAACTGCCAGGTTGTGTGTAATGCCCAGGGCATAATAATGAATGTGTGTGCTGGCTGCCCTGGAAGCTACCATGACTCCCATATCTGGCATCTGACACAGCTGTACAAGACATTTGCCAATGGGGACATCCCTCATGGTCACCTAGTGGGGGATGCTGGATATGCACTCGAGCCGTGGCTGATGACACCCATCAGAAATGCACACACACCTGAACAGGAATGCCATAATGAGGCACACGCACAAACACGAAATGTAATTGAGCGTGTGTTTGGGCTGCTCAAGTCACAGTTCCGGTGCCTGGACACATCTGGTGGAGCCTTGCAGTACTCACTAACTACATGTACCCAAATAGTCATGGTATGTGCTATGCTACACAATATGATCCTTCGAAAACAGCTGTAGCAGGAGCAGCATAGGGCCGGGCACAACAGCCCCCCACCATTGCCAAGGCCATCACAGGCAGAGCGTGACTCGGAGGAGGAACAACCTGAGCCTGCCCCAGTAGGCAGAAGGAGGCATGCCCAGTATACTTTGGCCTTGGCAAAGAGGCAACGCATAGCATATACACTGGCTCAGTAGGAACCCTGAAATGATACCCTCTCCTCGCTCATTCATTCAAAAGCGATGCCTAACTTGACACACACCTGTTAACAAACATGTATAGGGAGTGTAAAATGTGCATCCGACATAGGCAGCTCTGCAGCACCACCTGAGGCATGATTGCTATGTGTTAAGCAATATAAAGCACTGCTAAACAGCTCTCACCACTATTTAGTATATGTAAACAAAATTGCACATACTAAGTAGCACAACTACAGGCAATGTTCAGCGATATTGTGCACTGTCCAGCAATGTTGGGCAACATTGAACAATGTTGTGCAAGTCTGGTCAAATGTGGGTATAGTTCATCAAAAGCAGGTTAACAAGTTCATATTTGCTTCACTTTTCTTGAAGCAGTCTGTTCTGGCATGTATGAAAATATGAAGCAGTGACAGTCCTTGAACCCAAGATACAGTGCACTATAGTCAGAGTTCAGAACCACTAAACCATGACAGTAGGTCAATGGTCAGCTTGTATGAAAAAATGTTGATAAGTCAATGGTAAGTATCTCATGGAAACCTTGCAGGCATAGCATAACCCCTGTCGAGTTAAGACACAAAGGTGAGGCCTGCAGTAATAATAGAACCTGATATTCAACACACATATAGTATAAATGTTAATATTGGTAATGTTCACACACATCAACAAATGTAGTGGAACTCAGACAGCAACATGCTGCAAGGTCACACTGGGCATGCTCACACACTTGAAACTATGAGACAAATGTCAGACAACAAAACACTAAAAGTCTGAACTGGGCATGCTCACACACTTAGGTCACGTTTGAGTACAGCAGTGGGCCACACATATCCCTCAGTTGCAAGTGTCAACCCAGGAACCTCGCAGTATTCACCAATCCACCATGTGCACACAGTGATATGACAACAGACACAATATAAAATAGTGAAATCCTGTCACAATCAAATATGTTATGCAGAAACCTAGGTTGTTCATAGGAAGAGGTAAAGCAAAGAAGAAACAAAACCTGCAATCAGTACCATCATTGAACAATGTGCATCCCGAACATTAGCATAGGTTCAGAGGTTGACACTAGGCTATCTGCCCTAGGGTATGTAGAAGCCTAGCCACAGTGTGTTTGTATTCTGCAATCATGCTAGATCAGTAGACTGTGCCTGTCAATAGTAGGTCACACAAGATATCTCACATATATTCATTTCATTCTGCCTCTGTCTAGCAAGGACCCATAACATATCCCAGGGCTAAACATACGATCACCCGTCCACCTGTGAAGATGTCACCTGTAGGTGGTGAGCGTGGGTCTGTGCATATGTGGTACTGTGATCACATTCCTGAGTTAGTGGAGGCTCTGTGATGGTAATATGCCCCTCCAGCATGTCCTATTAACATCATTGCTCATGTGCCTGTCCCTGGAGCATGTAGCTGTAAGGGACTTTGATATCCTCATGTGGAGCCTGTCCAGCAATGCTGTGATGGACATGGCATCAAACAAAAGGCACAGACTGCATCCAAGTAGGCAGTAAGCGACTGAGGAGAGCTGGGGTCACCATAGCCAAACTGTGCATACCATGTGTGTGAGTCCCTAGATCCACTTGGTTATGTAAATCTGTGTACATTCCAGTTGCTGCAGGTGTTGGGCAAGGTATATCCGAAATGGGCCATTGTATCCAAGCATGTGCCAGATAACTACAGGGTCACAATGACCCCACCTGATCTGGATGTAAAACTGTATGGGATAAGGTTACCTAAATAGAAGGTGTGTCCAACAACATTGGCAACGTGAATGCCAAAGGCAAGAGTACTAAGTATTCATGTCCCCAAATCACAAACCACACACACTGTATGTGATGTATCATCACCTATGTGGTAATGTGTGTGCACGATGTTACTACCACAGGTGATGACTATGCATCTAATGTAAGGTAGCTGTAGGCCATGGCTCTTTCACCAGTCATCCATCTCTGTGAGACCCTTTCTGTGGATGCTTGTGCCAGCTGTGGAGTTGAATATGGCACACTGTTTGCAGTCACCTGCAAACATGGTCATCCATATTCCTCCTGTGTTACCCAGTATGCATCAGAAATATATACAGAACAAGAAAGGTCCCAGGACTGAGCCCTGTGGGATGCCACATGTAACTGGTGTATAGTCAGATATGGCACCTGCAATACTGTCCATGTGTGTGCTATCCATTATCCAGTTAGCAATCCATCTTGTGACATATGTGTAGATATTGAATCCGGTGATCTAATGTGTAAAGGCCAAGTGGGGTATTGTGTAAAAGTGGTGTGCGAGCTCCAGGTAGGCTGTGTGGACAACCCTGTGTACGTCTATGGACCTGTTAACTGTTTAAAGACATCAAACATCTGCAAGAGGCAAGATATGCCCACAACAACACCAAATTGTGTAGGATCCAGTGTCTGTAGGTTCACAATGTGTATGTGTATGTGTATGTTTTCCACGATGATACACTCCATAGCATATCAGACCAGGATAGTTAGGCATATATTGTGATAATGTCCAGGGTCCCTTGTGGCACCAGCACTGTGGAGTGGGTACACCGTAGCTGTATGCCATTCCATGGGTACACATCCTGTAGTAACTGTGATATTGAACAGTGACGTAATGTGAATGTGAAGTTTGTCATGAATCTCGTGTATGCCACATTCTGGGACACTATCTGGTCCCACTGATGCTGTGTTGTCTGATATGGGCAGCACACACATGTTCATCTGTGATGTCAGGAAAGCTGCCCCCTGTTGTGATGCACATGTGCACTGCAGGGGGGATGGTGGGGAAACATTCCCACTGAACCTGTTGTCCAGGATGTTTGCAATGTCAGTGGGTTCACTGTATCATTTGTAATTATGCAGTAACTCACAGCATATCTGTGAGTTCCCACACAGGTCCCTGACATAACTAAATAAGGCCTTGTGATTGTCCATAGTGTCTGTTGCAAGTGTCCATTAGAAGTGGGCCTTAGATGAATCAACAACTGATCGTAGCTATACCATAGCACTGATCAGAGATGCCTTCCAGATTGTGATTGTGCTCTATAATGTAGTAGCCTCCTCCTGTCCCTGTATAGCTCAGTAATGGCCATGGTCCAGTAGACAGGTCCCCTGCCTTTGGAGGAGTGAGTCTTGTAGTTATCTGGGATAGCATGATCCATGAATTCCAGTAGTTGTCCATAGAATGTGCTTGTAAAGTATGAGGTTGTCTGAGCCGTAATTAACACTGTGCCAGGGTCATTGAGGGATACCACCTCAGTTTGTACAAGTGTGACATTTGCTCATGAGAAGTATGTCACTGAGATCACATAGGATGTGTGTGTGTATGGGATATGTATGTCTAGTGAGATGAATGTATGTTCCGACCTTAATAATTACTGGTATACCTCTGTTGTGGAACATAGAGTCCCCATGTGGGTGATGATCAGGTACCACATGTTTAACCCCCTGTGGGTGTGGTGACCAGGTCTGCCCTAGCATTTGAGTGTAACAATCTTAGCAACTGTTGCGCGAGGGTGTCACTGCTTGAATAGTATACCCAGTCAATGTTTGTGTATTTGAAGTCACACAATATAATGGTGTTTGGTGAGACCTTCACATTCCCCAGTGTTCCCAGGAATAATGACTGTTGTGCCCATGTTTGGGAGTGTGGTCTGTAACAGTCTACAAACTGAAATGCAGTTTTGCCCACTCTCCGTTGCACATGTACGTTCCCCAATGCTTTGTGTACTGCTACCAACCTGGAGGTGTGCGTATGAATGATGTATATGGATTCCCCCCCTATTGTTGTTGTTGTCCGGTCCGAGTCTTGTGTCTGAAAACCATGGTATGATGTAAAACCTGTTACTGCTGCTGTGCTTTTGTGAGCCTGAACCAGGTGTTTGTTACTGCACATATATCGACAGATTCCATACTGATGTGAGTCCTGAGTGCATGCATTCTGAGGGTTAGACATCAGTTGTTGAGCACCGTCACTCTCCGTTTCCTGTACCCTGTAACATCTATGGCTGTGGTTATGTCTTCTGACCCTCACTTCAAACAGCCACTATGTGTGTGTCAAGAGCCTAGGGCAGTCTGTGAAAGCCTAGGGGTGACAGGTGCATGGCGTCCATAGTGAATGTACATGGCATGTTGAACATGTAATCCCAGGCTGACAGACACTGGATCCCCTGTGAATGACAACAATATGTTAGGCAACTGTTAAAAGTGATCATGTCATCTGTATACTGTGACATAGTACTTGGTGAGGGTAAGATGCTACACAAGGTCAGGGTCATACTTTCCTGGGCTACATGATCAGAGAACCCCTCTATGTCTCTTGTCATGTAGTCCAGGGGGGAATGTCTGAGGGTCTACACACCAGAATGGTCAATGATGGAGCCATATTTGTACTTGCAGTGGACTGACAACAGTGCATGTGTCATGTGGCATATCCTGGCACCCGACACACAGCACAAAGTGACCTTCACCTTGTTCAGCCTGGTGAGTGGGATGTCAGTGTGACGGACAATTACACTCACCTAATACAAGTGTATGAGGTGTGTTGTGTAGGCCTAAGGGCAGTGACTGTGTGGCACAATGACTTTGTAAACTATGTGATGATATGTGTGTATGGTTGTGTGTTAGCAGTTGTTTATGTGTCTGCTTTGGATGTCTCAGCTGCTTAGGCAGAGTATATTTAGATGCTCCAAGTATGTCATTGTGTGTCAATGTATACGGTTTGCTGTTGTCATAGGCGCATGTGTGACTGTATTTGTGGTGTGTGTGGTTACCTTCACCACCCGATTGACTGTGCCAGTCATGGCTTGGGAGAGCTCAGCCTCCTGTCTGTCTATACAGTTGCACCTCTCACAGATATCTGAGTTTTTTGATAGGAGGACAGTGTTACCTGTGTACATAAGGCAGTTGTAACAATGCGTCAAAATTCCAATATGCACCAGCTGGACTGGAGAGTACACACAAAACCGACCTTTGGACATGCCAGGATATGATGATGACATACACTGTCGACTGATCACAAAGGATCAGTAGTGTGTCAAGTGTGTAAAAGAGTATAACAGGGTTTTAGTGTTCAGGTTTGGTGTTGCTGAGGAAAGATAATCTGCAAAGGAGTACAGACAGAAACATTACACATCCTTCAGCTATGTCAGAAATATCGATGTACAGTCATATATGTCCTGAGTCAGGGTCAACTGTACCTGACTGACAATGTCAACATCCTGTCAGACAGGCCCATACATACATACCCACCTCCCAGTGACAAAAGGCCCTAACATCATACCAGGAGATATCACCTGTAGAATGTGTAAACTGTTCCTCCCAATGCCAAATGAATCCCATCACGTGGATAACATTGTTTCCCCATATATGTCATAAGTGAATGACAGGACAAACAGACACTGCACCCGAACAGTCTGTTGAGCCTCACACTCTCTACAGGATTTTACACCGTTGAATGTGTTACAGCAACATGTGGTACACTCCACAAGTGTTGGTGCACAACACACCATGGGAACTATATTCCTATAAGCCTACAAAGTCCGAAATGCTAGTCCATGGAGTCCATCATGATTGCAGTCAGGAACAGAGATATTAAACCCACAAACACACAACACAAATGTCTGTGGTATGTTAATGAGCACATCATGTTCCCCAAACCTGCTAGATATCTTGCAAGGCAGCCACCCAGGACATACATCACTGACAGGAGCAACACAGGTCCCACATAGACTTTGAATAGCCCTTTACCAACATCACAGACACATGTGGTATCCACAAAACCTACAATCCGTGCATGAATATGTATTGTCTTATGAAGGAATGGTAATATGTCCACAGATAGATCACACCAGGTATGAGATGTGTATTCCTGTTCAAGATATTCACACCTGCTAACCCACAGGGTTCATTCGTGGGATTGCATAACACTAAGGGCACACACATTACCATGTCCAGTCTGATGATGTCAGCAACCTACAAACATAGCATGTGAATAGAACTCATGTTGTAAAGCATATAGCGTGTTATGTTAATGTGTATCTCTCTAGTATCATAACAGAGTTAGGTAGAGGTTTGAATCCTGCAATTGCTGAGTGTATGTGTGTGTAAGATTGGCTTTGAAAGCAGTGGCCTTTTTGGAGACTGTGGAAACACATTAGGAGTGGTGAATACTTCTTTGCCAAGTGTGATGATGTCAGCTTCCTACAAATAGAGCTTTGGAAATGAATGCTCCCAGTAAAGCAAATAGCACGTCGTGTTAATGTGTATCTCACTATATGTCATAACATAGTCAGGGAGAGGTTTGAGTCTTGCAAACACCAAGTGTGTGTGTGGGGGGTGGTGTACGTTTGTGATTTCCTTTGAGAGGAGTAGCCTTTTTGGAAACTGTGAAAACACATTTTAAAAGAGGTACATCCCTCTTTGGAAAGTCTGATGATGACAGCATCCTACAAATATTCAAGGAGAACAGAAACCACCCAGTAATGCATATATTATGCTATGTTAATGCGTATCTCTCCAGTATCATAACTTAGGTAGGGGTTTGAATCCTGCAAATGCTGAGTGTGACTGTGTGAGACTGCCTTTGAAAAGAGTGGCCTTTTTGGAGACTGTGGAAATACATTAGTGGTGGATATCTCTTTTCCAAGTGTGATGATTTCAGCATCCTACAAATAGAGCTTTGGAAATACATGCTCCCACTAAAGCAAATAGCACGTTGTGTTAATGCGTATCTCACTAGTGTCATAACATAGTCAGGTAGGGGTTTGAGTTCTGTAGACGCCAAATTTGTGGTGGGGGGATGTGTGTTATTTCCTTGGAGAGGAGTAGCCTTTTTGGAGACTGTGAAAACACATTTTAAAAGAGGTACATCCCTCTTTGGAAAGTCTGATGATGTCAGCATCCTACAAATATTCAAGGAGAAAGAAAACCACCCAGTAATGCATATAGTGTGCCATGTCAGGTAGGGGTTTGAGTGCTGCAAATGCCAAGTTTGTGTGTGTGGGGGGGGTGTGTATGTGTGTGATTTCCTTGGAGTAGCCTTTTTGGAGACTGTGAAAACACATTTTAAAAGAAGTACATCCTTCTTTGGAAAGTCTGATGATGTCAGCATCCTACAAATATTCAAGGAGAAAGAAAACCACCCATTAATGCATATAGCATGCCGTGTTAATGCACATCTCTCCAGAATCATAACATAGTTAGGTAGGTGTTTGAATACTGTGAATGTGTGTATTTGTGTGTGACTGCTTTTGAGAGGAGTGTCCTTTTTGGAGACTGTGGAAATACATTAGGAGTGGTGAATACCTCTTTGCCAAGTGTGATGATGTCAGCATCCTACAAATAGAGCTTTGGAAATAAACACTCCGAGTAAAGCAAATAGTGTGTTGTGTTAATATGTATTTCACTAGTGTCATAACATAGTCAAGTTGGGGTTTGAGTCCTGCAAATGCCAAGTGTGAGTGGGGAGGGGTGTGTGTATGCGTGTGATTTCCTTTGAGAGCTGTAGCCTTTTTGGAGACTGTGAAAACACATTTTAAAAGAGGTACATCCCTCTTCGGAAAGTCTGATGATGTCAGCATTTTACAAATATTCAAGGAGAACAAAAACCACAGAGTAATGCATATAGCGTGCCGTGTTAATGCATATATCTCCAGTATCATAACATAGTTAGGTAGGGATTTGAATTCTGCAAATGCTGACTGTGAATGTATGTGTGTGAGGTTGCCTTTGGGAGGAGTGGCCTTTTTGGAGACTGTGGAAATACATTAGGAGTGGTGAATACCTCTTTGCCAAGTGTGATGATGTCAGCATCCTACAAATAGAGCTTTGGAAAAGAATGCTTCCAGTAAAGCAAATAGCGCATTGTGTGAATGCATATTTTACTAGTGTCCTAACCAAGTTAGGTAGGGGTTTGAGTCCTGCAAATGCTGAGTCTGTGTGTGTGTGTGCCACAGGTGGTCAATGCAGTGTGGGTTTTGCTTTTACTATGGTATGACATATGTTTCAAACAGTATGTGCATTGCACACATCGGGTATCTGCATGTCAAATAGATTTGTGTACATGTGACCTCAGTCAGTACATAGGTGTGAAGCCTGCATACTACATTAATACATTTGTAACCTTCGACAGATTGTGCCGCTGCTTCTCAGATCATAGGCCACATATGTATGTCTGCGTCAAGACAAGCCAATGTAGTGATCCGTGGCCAAGGACATCCCTGCCACACACACCCATGACACATAATATAGAGTACTATGAGTGAGAGTAATTGCTGGGGTATATGTCAGCCATGTTTATACACAACAACGACTGGCAATAATGGACAGTCATGATAGGTGTGCACCAGCCCTGTGGATATGCATGCAGGCCCCTAATGTGTTATGTGAAACACCAAGGGACCCCACAATGCCTATGGATATGGGGATACCAAGGGACAGATTATAGAACACGTGTCTGTCTGTACACATTGGTACCCAACATACATGTTCAGGGCTACCACCTATGTGGTACTGTTGGGATAGTATATATAGTAAATGTGGATGACTATGCCATAGACGGCATATTGCTATACAGCATGTATTGGACAACAGGTATCTGTCTGTATGATACCCTTGTGTAGGATATGCGTCCCATCTGGGGAATGCAGTGTAGGCCAATGCATGCATTTCCAAATGTGGATGGACATATCCCTAGTATGTTTGCATGTACTGAAGAGGGCTTTATGCCACACAGGTGTGGTCCCAGGAACGTGTGGCGGTCAATACCACTGGTTACTGTTATAGTATAGTACTGGAAGGATCCAGCTGTTACTGAGTTCCCTACAACTGTGAGTCATTTGTCAGGACATCATCTAATGATTGTTTATAGTCATGCTGTTGAGGTGGTGTATACTGCCAGACTGCAGATCATTGACAGATATCACCGGTATCACCCACAGCATAGTGCCAACCCATGCCATACACACATGTGTACCCATGTTAGTACATATCTGTAGTAGAATGCATACTGGCCATCAAAAGATACCATGAGATGTTAACAATGTGTAGAACAGGGTATGTTGCACATCCCACGTATCCACTATGCACGTACATGCAGACAGTGCGCACACACCATGTTCACAGATGTACACCTGCTAATTTGTAATGCACACATCACACACATACTGTCCACTCACTAACACATGCTGGCAACACTGTACACTTCAGCCAAGTGGCACATGGGTGGACAATACATACTCAGACCTAACACTGGTGTAAACAATGCTACAATGACTATCAGAGCTGTGATGCATAATGCCTGCTCAGATATACCTACAAGGATATCAGTACACCTTCCTGTTGGCAACTTGCTACTATTGCTACACTGCTATAATGTCACCCTGTGCATCATAACCATGTTAGCCTATTCCTGCATCAATGTGACAGATGACAGGAGGTGGCACAGGTGTCATCATATGCACAGGGTGTGTTGTAGGTTTGCCAGAGCCCAACATTGACCCATCCAATTGGCATGTCTGTG
The DNA here is from genome assembly GCF_019279795.1 of Protopterus annectens. Classification (NCBI taxonomy): domain Eukaryota; kingdom Metazoa; phylum Chordata; order Ceratodontiformes; family Protopteridae; genus Protopterus; species Protopterus annectens. The sequence goes on from NC_056744.1 coordinate 552,005,716, forward strand.
TGTGTGTGTGTGTGTGTGTGTGTGTGTGTGTGTGTGTGTGTGTGTGTGTGTGTGTGTGTGTGTGTGTGTGTGTGTGAGGGACAACAGTACTGCATGGGCAAATGTTGATGTAATGTGTGTGTGTATGTGTGAGCCCTAGTTGTATGGTAAATGTGTGTGTGTCTGCATGCACGCAACTCCACCATGTGGCTGTGATATACGGGTGGTTGTGGGACAGCCACAGACTGTACCTGCTAGGCTGTACAGATCACTGTCTCCGGCCATGGACACTGTACCTGTGCCTAGCAGGGGTGCTACGGGCAGTATCGGGTACCAACTCAGACTGGGTGCTATCATCAGAGGCAGAGGTATGATGACTGGACCCATGTCTCTGCTGGGACTGGCCAGCTCCATGTGCATGTGGTCTAGTAGGATGGTCAATGGACAGGCCAGCACCAGCATTGCTGGGGCTGGTACTGCCACTACGGGAGCGGCTGTGATCCATGGTCTGTCCGCAACGACTGCCAGCTGATGCTGTTGCTGGCATGCATCCACTTAGGGCTTCTCATCCTTCCCGCACTGTCCTGGCTCATGGCTAACACATTGTGGAGGACATCTAATGTCTCCCTCCAATGGCTATCAATGACCTCGGTGTGATTCCGGATGGTACCGGCAAGGTCACGGATGCTGTCATTGATAGCAGTGTAATGGGACTTCTGCTCTCTTAGTCCCTGTCTGGTGTACTATTCCATATGTGCCTGTGCCTGCATTACAGCCCGGAACATACTGGAGGTTGTGATACCTCCAGGGGCACGTCTGCCAGGGGCAATATGACCAGTGGTGCTCCCCCAAGAAGCCCTGGACATCTGCCTATGTGGTACTATTCTGGTAATCTGGCTATGGCTGCTGTGAGGGGATGCACGTGCCATAGGTACCACACTCTCCTGGTCAATGCCAACTGTATGCTGTCCCTCAGCTACGGCCATTAGTGACGAGGGATGTATTGGCAGTATGAGTGTGTGCATAGATGGGGTTGACCGCTGTGTACTGTTGATTGGTGGACCAACGACAGACCCTGTCAGACCTTCCTGTGCCACAATACACGTCTCATCATCTCCACTATTAGTGGCGGTGACATCAGGTTCCCTGCTGCATTCAGCCATGCCTAACACAGCACCTGTGGAAGGTAGACAGGAAACGCACTTTACAATCTGTACATGATGTTAGCACACATGCACACAAGAACACATGCACACATGCACACATGAACACATGCACACATGCACACATGAACACATGAACACATGCACACATACACACATGAAGAGATGTACACATGAACACATGCACACATGCACAGAAATACACTGCTCACCACAGCACATACACACACACACACACACACACACACACACACACACACACACACACACACACACACCAGCAATCCAACACATACACAATAGTGGGTGATGGTGGGTGACAGTATCACAATGCAAACAGTCACCATGCACGTGTCAGCAGGCAGACCATGTGTTGCTCAACACCATGCAGTGCAAGTGTAGACAGCCCTATCTAATGACATTATACATGGCTTTGATGCATGTGTGTAGTTGTTCAGTGATTAGCTGCACCTTGGAACACAATGTGTACATGGACAAAACATTGCTGTGCAAGTATTATCTGCTCTGCAATGTCATGTGCACCATCACTCAATGGTATACATACCATGGCTGCATGTGTCATCTGTGTGACACATAGATTGCCATGTCTGATGACAGTGTCTGTCCATATCACATAATAGTGGGCACAGGTGTAGCAAATGCATGTAATGTACAGACATGGGATGAATGGTGCATGTAGATGTGAAGGAATCCTTATGCACGACATGGACATTGCACAGTGGTTATGGTGCGTGTAGGACATATTGCAGATATGTTGTTGCCAGCCATGACATGGCATGCTACATGACTGCAACATTAAACACCACACATACCCAATGTGTATCATGTGATCTATACACCCAATAGCATTCCAGGACATATATGTGACTCTTTGTACAGATGGCGACTGTTGTGCAAAATGTGTATACTAGCATATGTAAGCACACACACAACATGCTATGCATGGTGTGTATAGGTGCATATGTTTGCACACACAGAACAATGAGGTACACAGCAAAGACTGCTATGTGTAGTACTGTGGTCACTGTAACTGGATGGGGTGTAGTGCCATGTGCCATCATCATCATCATGCATCTTGTGGTCACTCATGGCTATTACTGTGTGACAGACCACCGCCTAGCATGCTGTACCTGAACTGCAGTGCCGTGGATACATTCACTATTACACGGACACTTTGTACATGGGTGTATGAGGTGCCCAGTAGGGTGCATTGCCTAACATGACTGTGTTATGTGTTGAAGAGTGTTGCACAGCCCCATGATAGGCCTCTACCCCTGAGGTACATCATGTGTGTGTGGATGACATGTGGGATACTGACGTGTGACCTTACAGCGGGTGTGTGGTTATGCCATATGTAGCATGACTTTGTGTACTGCATGTGATAAATGTCTTATGTTGTGTACAGGTGTTGCAACTATGCCTATCCAATGTGCAGTACGGGGTTGACACAACTGTGTGTCATGCTCTGTGTATTGCATGTCATTGATGCAGCTACTGACATTACTGAGCTGTGTAACGTCTCACAGCAAACATGCACGGCATGCATTATGCGTAGGTGTGTTACATGTACATGACCTACACCTCACCTATGACATGCATATTTCATTACCAACATTGCAGGTATAAAACACTCATCAGTATGAATCGGCTGCCCTGCCTTCACACCAGAGGGACCTACGAGAATATGAGAGGGATCATCAGTGGCCACAACTGTGGCATTGTTACAGTGGGTATGCTAAACTGCAGTACAACAACAGTCAACAGTCACAGGTGTAGGGATATTATACAAATGATCCATATTGCACAACAGTAGGCAGCGGAACTGCTAAACACACAGTACACATCTCACGTATACATAATCTAACAATACAGTTAACTGTAGTCTACAGATAGGGCATATTACCTGCTTGCTCCAGGTGGATGTGCTGGGTGGCACCGGCCTCCATTACAACACATGTCAGAGGTTGTTTTAGCTGTTGTCCAGGAGCCACCACGCTTAGGAGCAGCTCCTCCTCTCTGGTGAGGGGGCAATGAATGGCCACCCCACCAAATGTGGCAAGCTGCTGTCTTTGGATATCAGACGCACGCCACCGGACTTGTCTAATTAAATCACTGCAGTGATGGTTTATCTGCTCATATGTCTGATTATGCATGCCTATGTCATTTTCCTGACTAACAAGTTCCTGCCACAGTGCAGTCCGCTCCTGCTGGTGCTGGCTGCTTCTGGAGAAGAGCATAGTATACTGCTGCAAATGGCTGTTGACTTTCACCTCTTCCTCTTCTGCTGTGTAAGCTGGGTTGCGTTGGTGGGCCATCTGGCTGAAAAAGATAAGAACAATATGTGTGAGAGTGTCCTGTGGCACACTTTGCACCTTTATCCACAGATATCACTTTACTGACATATATACCATCCCATTGTCTGTCAGTGGTTACACACGTTCAATAACACTTATTGGTTCTCAGGCCACAACTAACTAAAACTGCCTGGCAGACACTATATATCACACCACTATACAACAGTACCCTACACACTGTTTGTGACACATTGCACAACCTCAAGACAGGAATGTATATCACACCAATGCACGAACAGAGATGTCATCCATTGCAATAGATGTAAAGTACAGGTACAGTAGTACCAATCAAACACCCTAGTCATTGATGCCATAGCCCTGCCTAACAGATGTGTCCAGTTGTTACTATAGGTGGCATACTGCTGTAATAGACTATATATGTTGCTGGTTACACACATTAACCCTGTAAAACACATATTATTGCAGCCATTGTACAGGCATAATCACACACATACATCAGGCAAACATACAATGCACCACTGTATGCCAACACAGATGAGTATTACCTGTGTGCCATATGGTGCTGTGTGCCACTACTTACACACTCTTATGCCTGCAGTCTGTCCTCTGTGCAGACTACAGGAAACACACATGACAGTGTTTCCAAGCAATGTGAACGCACACCATACTGTGCTGTTTAGCCCTACAGCTTCAGGTAGTACTACAGTTCATACTGGTGATTGATTCACCAGCAGTACCACTCACTAAGCATACATGTATTGCTTTAGCCTACAATGAGACACCACATTTGTCAACGGAGAACTACGTCACATCATACGCTGTACTACTATGTCTGCCTAACAGTACATTACACATCAGTTGCTGTCCTCACAGCTAGGATAGACACTACCAGGTCAGATACAACATTACACTAAGCTATCACACATTTACAGACCTTGCACACATTCAGGGTTACACTTATTCAACCTCACATGGCAGCTATTGCATTAAGTACATGTGTGAGTGCATAGTGTCATAGGTAGGCAGGGGCGGCTCGTGGCATAGGGCTGCCGGACTGCAGCCCCCTCAAAAAAAAGAAAGAAAAATGAAAAATAAAAAATTATTTTTTCAAAATTCGCGGACTTCGCATGCAAGATAGACCGAGTCCCGACTACTGTCGGTCTATGCATGCTCAAGGCAGTCCGCCATCCCATAGGGGACACAAAGGACGCCTGTGCACTTTACAGTGCACAGACCCGCCAGGATTATGGGTCGCGTCGACTGCAAGGACTCGGGACAGAGCATTAGGGATCTCGTCGTCGGGATGGAGCATTGGGATCTCGCGGGTCTTCAGTATTGCGCGGGAAGGATGTACGTTTGGATGTATTCAGGTAAGGTGCCTTTTAATTTACAATGTTTATTTGTATGGTGCTTGTGCTTTACTGGAGTTTGTGTATGGTGCTTGTGCTTTACTGGAGTGTGTGTGTGTGTGTGTGAAAATGCCCCAGGTGCTTATGGTGGTGTGGTAGGGAATGCCTCAGGCTTGAACCCTGTACCCTGTATGCAGGTGTTAAAGACTTGAGTTCCCTACCCACCACCATTTGTAAAAAAATTTCAGATTTTTGCCTCATATTCGATCTGATCTGTTCCTCATAATATCTGTGGTTTGTAAATGTTGCAATGCTTGATATTTGATGGCGTAGTAGTAGCATTGTTGCCTCACAGCTGCAGGTTCTTGGGTTTGATTCTTGGCTGGGGTTCCTTCTTTGTGGGGTCTGTATCTTCTCCCTGTGTTTGTGTGGGTTTGCTTTTGTGTCCTCCCATGTTACAAAGACATGTCTGCATTATTTCTTCCTGGGCCTCTGTTGAAAATTGTTTATTTGTTCCAAGTCAGACTGTCCTGATTAAAAAATGTTAAATAAAATTGACAGGCATTTGAATTTCAGACTTAAGGGTTTCTGAATGTTTAATTCCTTGTATTTAATGGTGCAGTGGTAGTATTGTTGCCTCACAGCTATAGGTTTTCTGGTTTGATTCTTGGTTGGGGTGGCTTCTGTGTGGAGACAGCATCTCCTCCATGTGTTTGTGTGGATTTGCTCTGGTGCCCTGCCATTTTACAAAGACGTGTCTGCAGTTTTAATCCCTGCTGAAAATTGGTTTTGTTCTGTCCGTAGTAAAATTGACAGGCATTTGAATTTCAGACTTCAGGTTTCTGAATGTTTAATTCCATGCATAATTGATGGTGCGGTGATAGTATTGTTGCCTCACAGCTATAGGTTTTCTGGTTTGATTCTTGGTTGGGGTGGCTTCTGTTTGGAGTCTGCATCTCCTGCCTGTGTTTGTGTGGATTTGCTCTGGTGCCCTGCCATTTTACAAAGATGTGTCTGCAGTTTTAATCCCTCATGCCTCTGCTGAAAATTGTTTTTGTTCTGTCCGCAGTAAAATTGACAGGCATTTGAATTTCAGACTTCAGGTTTCTGAATGTTTAATTCCTTGTATAATTGATGGTGCAGTGATAGTATTGTTACCTCACAACTATAGGTTTTCTGGTTTGATTCTTGGTTGGGGTGGCTTCTGTCTGCATATCCTCCCTGTATTTGTGTGGATTTGCTCTGGTGCCCTGCCATTTTACAAAGACGTGTCTGCAGTATTAATCCCTGCGTCTCTGCTGAAAATTGTTTTTGTTCTGTCCGCAGTAAAATTGACAGGCATTTGAATTTCAGACTTCAGGTTTCTGAATGTTTAATTCCTTGCAGATTTGATGGTGCAGTGGTAGTATTGTTGCCTCACAGCTGTAGGTTTTCTGGTTTGATTCTTGGTTGGGGTGGTTTCTGTGAGGAGTCTGCATCTCTTCCCTGTGTTTGTGTGGATTTCCTCTGGTGCCCTGCCATTTTACAAAGACGTGTCTGCAGTATTAATCCCTGCGTCTCTGCTGAAAATTGTTTTTGTTCTGTCCGCAGTAAAATTGACCGGCATTTGAATTTCAAACTTCATGTTCTTCAGAATACATAGTAGCACAACCTTTTTTTCTAGCAATTTTCTAAGTTTATAAGATGAATATTTTAAATTTGTCCCTATTTTTGGGACTGTATTCCCCCATTATTGGCTTTGTCCAGGTTTTTGTGCTAAGGTTGACAGCTATGGCAAGAACTGAATTCACTGAATATGGACTGTAGAATTGTGCATATTTACTAATAATGGTGGACTGTGGAATTGTGCATATTTACTAATAATGGTGGACTGTGGAATTGTGCATATTTACTAATAATGGTGGACTGTAGAATTGTGTATATTTACTAATAATGGTGGACTGTGGAAGTCTGAGTAGACTTTTATGATAAATGTTCTCAACTGGGCAGTTTTGCCATTATGGGTGCATATGTTTTTTTTCATTGCTTACTGGAAAAATGTTCAAAACAAATTTAAAACACCTCTAACAAGTGTACTGTATTGTACAAGGAATATAATTTTAGTATAATGAGGAAGGTGTATCAAAGAGCACATGTATGTTTCATATGCAAGGGCCTATGATTCAAAACAGCCCAAAAATTAATCTTTATCTGCCACTGGCAAAATGTATTTTCTTTGAATGTGGGTTTCAATGCTGTTTCAATGAATGTGAGTTTCAAGGGCAGAGAAGTTTTAATGCTAAGTTTTCATTGTGAGACTGCATTGCTTTGTTTAACAGATGACTTAATGTTTGTGCTGTAAAATACAAAATAAAACTTTCAAATGAAGTCCAATCATTGAAGTAAAGCAGTATGCACATTAGTGTTTATGGTAAATGGAGTGAAATAGCCAAGTAATGGTTAATTGGAATGGCTGCAGAGGCTCCAGTTCAACCATTATTTTGTCAGGGGAAGGGCAGCAAACTCAGACAGGCCCAGCTGAACTATACCTCCCAACTGTCCAGATTTTCAAAGAATGAATAGATTTTTGCTTCTTATTTTTGGTTTGTTGTTCATAAAATTTGTAGTTTTAATTCCTAAATGATTTGCCAGAAGTCACTAAATAATAAGTTTCAGACTTCATAACCTTCATAAAATGCATGTTAAAGTAAGAGCCGTTCTATCAACTGTCTCAATTTATACAAGAGCAATTTTAGTACTGTTTATATGTGCCCCAATATATTTGGCCTTGTTCAGATTTACTGCATTAACAGGTTGAGAGGTACATGCAAATAAATTGCTTTATAGAATTAGGCATAGCCAACCTCTCAACTGTCCCCAATTTTGGCTCAAAATGTTGCTCTTCCCCTAATAATCCCTCCGCAAAATAGCAATTTTGGAAGAAAACATGGAGGGTTTACAATTAAGAAATAACTGTAATAATCAAAGTTATAGATTACTTGAAATGCATGTAGATTCTTTTATTTTGTCAGCTGCTCAAGGTAGCAGTACTAATATTAAAGTGTCCCTTCTTTGACAGGTAGAAGCTGTATTGTGTGTCTATTTTATATTTTTGCATCACATTTTGGTCCATTTTTCATAAAATTGTGTTTTTGGCAAATTAGTGACAAATCACTAAAGACTGAAGTTAGAAAATGACAGACATTTGAGTTTCAGATTTTATACCCTTCAGAAAATTCATACTAATGCAAGACCTATTCTATTATCTTTCTAAGTTTATTAGAGCAATATTTAAAATTGTCCTTATTGTTGTGCCTTTGTCCCACTTCTGTGTATGGCTTTGTCCAGATTTCTTGCTCTTGAAGTTGAGAGGTATGACAAATGTGTCAGGGCCATCACAGTCAGCCAGAGAGATTTCAAATTGTGACATGCTTGTTGCACCCCACTCCCCATGTAGTGACTCTGGATGTGTCCAAGCAAGGCAAGGAGTAGTTGTATCTACCTTGATGGGGAGGACACACTGCATAAGTACTACAGTGGCTTTTCATCTGTCCTTGATTTTGCAGAATGGTCTGGTTTCTGTCATATTTTTGTACTGTTGATTTATGCTTATTACTCAAAGTGCCTGTTGCTCTGTGTTTAAGTAGCAATGCTTTAATGACCATAAGGTAAGCTTGTCTGACATCGTAAGATGCAAGTAAGCTTTAATAAGCATACTGTTAAAGAATTGCCAACATTGAAAGCCTTTCTGTTGTTGCCATGCAGAGAATACTTGACTAGATAATGTATAAGCCTTGGGTATTAAAGGACAGGATTCCATTATTTTAAAAAGCTCATTACACTTGTTGGAGACTTCCAGTCATCTCTACAGGCTTTACCCGTAAACTAAACAGAATGCCAATCATGTGTGGTCCATAACCTGTACAGTAATCCTTTAAGCAATGTATCTTGAGCTTGTTTCTTGTTTGCTTTTCATTTTTACTTTTATCATGTTTTCCCATGAAACAAGTTGTCAGGCAGCAGGTCTTTTTGGATAAGAAACATTTTTACAAGTGGGGCATCACATAGATTTCTACTTTCAGCATGTTGCTTGGTACTTTAATAAAGCTGAATATATTATAATTAGAACTGCAGTGCAAGGAGAAGTGGTTTGAGTTGAGTGCTTCTGGTTTTTCTTATACTTGATTTTGACTGGCATTCCAGTAATGTATTTAAAAAGTAATTTATTTTTTCATGCCTCACAACCTTTGTTTCCATCTAGATATTAAGTAAGCTGTCATGCAGCCAATGCATTGAAATATTTTTATTCTTCTACACTTATTTTTGTCTTGATTGGACTTTAATAATGATGGTTTGCCACCCAGGGCAGCGTATTTAATTAAAGTTAGTTTTTTTGTGGTTTTGTGCATAGCTCCACCCCTTTATGGTTGACCACACCCCTTCCCTTTGACCCCGCCCATTCAGCGTCTCCTGCAGCCCCCCTGTGATTTGAAGTCACCAGCCGCCACTGTAGGTAGGTAATATGCTATTGGCTCTAGGGCCTACGGCAGCCTAGCCATATGCTAACCTGGCCTTTGACACACATGTACTTTGATTTCACTTGCCCATGCCAACCTAAACCACAGAGGTGTTTCCTGGGGTGTATTAACAATCTCCCACACAATCATCAGGGGTATTTATAACAACTGTTAAGGAGGAGCCTTGTTTGCTATTGCTATGTGGTCTATTCCGGTGTATGGCATATGTCTGAGATGGGAACCTATCCCTCCAGCATGTACTGTTTAGTGAGCTGACAAGGTTTAGGGCCCTAGACCATGTAACCCCGAGGGATTGTGATATGTTGCCATGGTGGTTGTCACCCAGCTATGTGTGTGACATACCTCTGTATGTCCGGCAGAGGTCACCTCTGTGTGGCCAGTATGCAATACAGTGTAGTTGTAGTTTTGTGAGTCAGTCTGCATAGAGCATCTGTTTGCGGACAGTATTACCCTTTGGGAGGTCTGTCTGTGGCCTATTCACCTGGTGTAGTTGTCATGTGAAGTACATACCACACAGGGCATTGTGATGAATAGAGGGAAACTCTAACCTATACTTCCATAGATGACACACCTGTTGTCATGACACATACCACACAGACAGATTACAGGTGTAGTGTGGCACTGCCTTCATCAAAGTGGAGGCTACTGTCCACCTGTGTCCCATGTTCCCTTATCACACCTTCATTGTTAGGTAGATCTCTGCCTATGTGTTAGTTAATGGGTACACTGTTTTGGGAAGGTGGAATGGCACTGCAGTATCAGCACTTGTCTACAGTCCATGCCTTGTTCACCACACACCTGTTGCGGTACATATGACCCCGTGTCTCTCTGTCTCTCTCTCTCACTATATATATATATATATATATATATATATATATATATATATATATATAGATGTATATATATCTATATATTATATATATACATATCTATACACATACATGTACACATCCATTGCTGTACACATGGATGTACATATAGGCACATGTACAGTCCACCTTTCATGGTGGGGATCTCATTTATGCGACAGTTGTGGGATGTACAAGTATGTGATCACATTGCACAGTGTTGTGCAGAATGCATGTGAGTATCCTCAGCCCTTGTAGCTTTAGCAGGCCTCACTGTCTCAATGTTATCATGTAATTTAAAGGAACACAGCTCACATTTTTAGAAGTTTAGCTATCGCTCCCACAAACTCAAGAGGTGAATATGCTTCTTTATTAGACAACAAAGTCGCAAACTGCGGATGCCTCAAAATGAGCTTTCTCTTCTTAGGTGAAGGGGGATAACCTGTCACCATTCGAACCCATAGCTCATCTACACGATTCTGTTCCCTAACTAAAGTAGATATTAAAATTGACAAGTCTGTACCCCTTGCACCTAGAAGACCTTTTAGTCTCCTATGCCATGCTTCTATGGAATTCTGTGTTTGTGGTAAGAATAAGTCATTTAAGTCACTGATTTTCCAGAAAGAAATTGGAAATAGTGGGGGAAACCTAACATTTGAAGAGTTTCTAGTGTTAAATGTCTGCTGTTTCTCATACACATACCAATCTGAGAAATATTTCAAAATATCCCTGCTTTCTATGGGAAATGTTTCCTTCAATAATTGAAATGTAGACTGAACTTAATTTTAATAATAATTAATATTTTTTTGTTTGTTCTCTCCACTGTAACTGTTTATGTGCTGCATACCACTGTAAAAACATGTCTCTTGTAATTTGTGTGTATACTGATCATGTCTAAATAACTAAATGTGTCTATAATTTTTCTTTGTGGAACTTTTCTCCCCAGGCTTCTGCTGAAAAAGGGCCTTTTCAGCTCAGTCAGACACCCCTGGTTAAAAAATGTAAAATAAATAAATAATAAATAACTTCAGACTCTTTCAGGAATTCTAGAGCAACAAGGCTCTTAATGGTCAACTGAAATAATTGTTTACTATTACACAAGGAAGCTATACCCAATGCCTGAACTTTCTGCCATAAGTTCTGATCAAAGTGGAATAGGCAACCTGTTGAACGAGCAACAGGCACATTCAATCTAACACTTTTCAAGTCTGCAATTTCAAAATCAAATAACATGTATCGTACCTTCACTTCAAATCCATTCTTGGATAACAGATGAAATATGCAGTGGCACAGATAATTATATGACTTCAGGGACTTTTTAGACATTAGCAACTATAGTAACAGAACAACTTTGCTATGAGTTCCATACTTTACCAAGCCATGCACACTGTAAAGTTGCCGTATAGTTACACCTTTACTAAAGAATGTGCCATCCATAAGCCAGATAGAGGCATGACTCAAATCATACAAGTTGTTAAGTGTTGTAAATACAAGTATGGTAGTCTCTGTGCTAGGATCAGACATCAGTTTGCTAATGAATGTTCCGGTTTTAAGCAGGTAGCTGGCAAAATCTATGCTGTGTACTGCTAATTCTTCATTGTCATCTCTTACACCTATCTTTCGTCTTACATGGCCCACTTGTTGCAGCAGTACTTTCCTGTGAGGTATACGATGAAATGTTTCTAAAGAGGTTAAAGCTAATGCATCTTCAACCAGTAGACATGGGGTGTCTCTGCTATAAGTAGCTCTCATCTTTAAATCATGACATACTACATACCTCTTCACTTCTCCAGATGGAATTGTCTAGCCTGTCCCCATTAGGCATTATTATAGTTACGTCTCTCCCTTTCCATCAAATTTCATGTTTACATCCCTAGTATTGTTTGGAATTCCTTGTCCTCTCTAAATGGTACATGTAGTCATCTACTACTAGGAGCTACTTCCCTTTTTGAGATGATACAGTTTGGTAAATGCCACCTAACACTCCCGGGGCTTCAGGATTTACTTCAGCCATATTGTTTTCAGCGTGGACCACAAGAAATACACAGTATTGCACCATATTTATTTTATTAGAGACGTATGAACTAGTTGAGTTCTACGGGTGTGTGTAATCATAATAATTTGTGCTTTACCAGTGGGGATTGCTATTTAGTGTGTGCACATCTAAGTAAACTGTTATAATCAGCTGTTTTCAATGATCTGCTAGGTTATTGACGGTTACATGGCATTTTGTTGTTTTAAACATTTGTGATTGTGAACAGTCAGTTATTTCGTGTTTGTTCTGAGTGTTGTGCATTTGGTATTTTGGTCCACTGAAGGAGACCCGTCTACATATATATATATATATATATATATATATATATATATATATATATATATATATATATATATATATATATATATATATATATATATATATATATATATATATATATATCCGAAAAGGATGTTGTCACATATCTGTAATGTATGCATGAATATCTTTAAAATATTGGTGTCTTTAGCCTTTGCACATTCCCAGCTGCATGACTTGTGGTTTAGATTCTTATACACTGTTATGCAGCCATGTTACCATTCTTTCACTCATTCGTGTGTGCATTTACTTTATTTCATTTTATGATTTTATTTATTGATTGATTGATTTTATAAATTGGGGTAGTGGGCTGACTAACAGTCTATTTTCAGCCCTAACTTAGATCAATTGCTTTTCCCACAGAAAGTTGTATTACTTAAATGTTCTATGGCTCATAAATCACACAGCAGAGCAGACAAAATTCAGTATAAAATAACCAGTAAATCAAATTGTGGAAAGAACCCAAAACACCAGCCAACTGAATATAAGTAACCACAGGCAAATAACATCAATTTGCAGTTTATTAGTTTAACACTTTTGTCCTTAACAATTCTTGGACTTCATCCAAACTTACAAAACCATAAAGCCATCCCCTTTATATACCAAAACTGTACCACATTATCATTATAACCAACACCACCACAATCATTTAAACAATTATTCACAATTTTAAATACAAACAAATATATATATATATATATATATATATATATATATATATATATATATATATATATATATATATATACATGCATACATATACACCTACATAAACTAATAAACAATGTTATAAAATGTTGAAAATAAAAAATTGTATTCATGTGAATAACAGTCCACGTATGTATACAACACAAATGCAGTATAAAAAACTTCAAAATGATCAAAAGCCCCAAGACCAGGACAAAAATACACGAAGAATGTTTAAATATGCAAATATATAATATATACATACATACTTAAAAAAACACATAAACATATTCATAACACATTTATTTCTATTGTGAAGTAAAACACTGTCCACTGTGTTATAAATTAAAACCTAGTTAGTCACCACCTTTCTTATTAAAAAAAAAAAAATTAAATAATTTTGTTGTTAAAAAAGGGAGAATAAACATACCATAATGGGTAATCTTGATGTTTAATTACTCATAGTTTAATACTAATGTTATTGAAATATAACCATTTAAACTGGGGGAGGGAGATTATTTGTATCATGAGTTAACTTGCCAAAAAAGTTCTCAATATTCAATTCTGGTATCCCATGGATACCTCTTGGATCTACAACCACCTCGTCCAGGTTCCTATTATGAAATCGAAGAGGCTGAACATGGAACGGCTTTAACGTCAGAAATGTCGTTCAACGATGTGCTTTTTGTGAGATCGCAGTACAGTGAAGATCTGAATATTTGCCCTTTTCTTACTGTAGTGCAATCTCGGAGTTGGTATATATAATTAGCGGCGGGTGTGGGGGGCTGTGCCCCTTACAATAGCAACTTCAAGGTCCGGCATCTTTGGCCTTTAAGCCATCCAATGTTCAGAGTCTTCGGTGTTGTAATATAGACCCCATCTTCTGAAACAAAAAAATCTAAAAGAACTATGTGGCATACTTAGGTAAGTTTATACAGGGCATTTGTGTTGAAAAGGAATATTTGTTAATAGATAATGTAACGCAGCAATTGTTCAATTCCAAACACAGACAGTCAAAGATTCTGGATGCAAACACTTTATTTATTACAGAGTATCATGATACTTGGAATATTTCAGCATAAAGAAACTCAGCATACTCAGATACAACTCCTTTTATATCTTAAAGTTAGAAAAAAGGAGAGATTAGTTTATACAAAGTTGAAAGCTTTTTCACCTTTTGATTTAACTTAAACACACATTGCCAAGGCTGAAAGGAATAAACAAATAACATGGTATGCATACCGGAGGATACTTCTCATACATGACTGCTTTACTCTTGATGTGGTTTATGTGTTTCTCTCCTACAAAATACCTCTTTTCATTGTTAAATAATTACAAGAAATGTTTACCATCTGTTGACTAAGCTCTAATGAACTCTAACAAAGTCAAACTGGTCTTCTTAGTTAAAAGGTAAAATATGTATGAAACTGTTGCAGTGCTCTGAACTGGTTGTGTATTAAATATGAGCATCGATAGACATAAAAATAACATGTCCACTTCAGTTCCTACCTCTATTGCTATAAAGTTTTACAGTCGCACATTATTCTAAATCATAACATTGTCAAACATATGAGCCATGTGATACTTTTGTTTAGGAACCATGACCATTGCATGTAAACTTTTTTAACAAATGGTTCACTAATACATTTTTTAATAACAGAGTATATAAGAGGTACAAAAAGCACAAGTGTGATAAAAGTAATTATGCTTGCATTATGCTGGTACCAGCTTTTCCAAATATATATTACCCAGCCATCTAAAC